>NW_024871279.1:0-145516 GCF_019054845.1 Dipodomys spectabilis
CTTCTTCTCCTCCTTCTTCTCTCCTTCTTCTCCTCCTTCTCCTCCTTCTCCTTCTCCTCCTCCTTCTCCTCCTCCTCCTTCTCCTCCTCCTCCTTCTCCTTCCTCCTCCTTCTCCTCCTCCTCTTCTCCTCCTTCTCCTTCTCCTCCTTCTCCTCCTTCTCCTTCTCCTTCTCCTCCTTCTCCTCCTCCTCTCCTCCTCCTCCTCCTCCTCCTCCTCCTCCTCCTCCTCCTCCCTCCTTCTTCTTCTTCTTCTTCTTCTTCTTCTTCTCCTTCTCCTTCTCCTTCTCCTTCTCCTTCTCCTCCTCCTTCTTCTTCTTCTTCTTTTCCTTCTCCTCCTTCTCCTTCTCCTCCTTCTCCTTCCTCTCCTCCTCCTCCTCCTCCTTCTTTCTTGAGTTCATTGACTCCCTGGAGTTCTTATTTTATTTTATTTTTTAATGTGGGGTTTAGAACCCAGGGCTGTGGGCTGTGCTAACCAGACGCTGCCCCATGAACTACATATCCTTGAAATCGAAGCTGGGTTGCCCCAACTCCAGAAACTCTTCCTTGCTGCCCCCCTCCCTCCCCGCCAACCCCTCTGTTCTGACTCGGGAGCCCCTTCTCCCTGCGGAGCCCCCTGCCCAGTCTCTTCACAGGGAAAGATGTCTCTCCTCCAGGTGGAAGCCCGGGTCACACCTGACTCCTAGCAGTAGCACACAAGCATGGGCAAGGGGTTCTGTCATCCTGCCATCTCCTTCCTACCCTGAATATTCATTAAAAACGGTCGTTCAGACCGGGCATGGTGGCTCACACCTGTAATCCCAGCTACTCAGGAAGTAGAGACAGGAGGATTGTGGTGCAAGACTAGCTGTGCACAAACCGTAGAGGAATGAGGGCCAGATTACCCCCTGCCCCCCTGCACCATTACCCTGGATTCTCCTAGTGGAGGACCAGCCTCCCTTTCTTGGATGACAAGCGGAGAGATTTGGAGGCTGCAGAAGCAAAAAGAGAAGGCAGAGCTGGGCTTGGAACCAGCTCCGTCTGATCGCAGAGTATTATTTGCGCTTTGCTAATCTTCTCCTAACACCTCCGATTGCCTTTTTGGTCCCCTCTCCACTCCCCCACCCCCCACTTCTCCCAGCCTAGCTTCTGGAAAAGGCCCGGTTTGGAGGAAAGGAGGCAGGGCAAGAGGCTGGAAGCCCCTGGTCATTGGAGGCCACGCAGGCTTTTATCAAGGGAGGAGAGGGGGAGGTTGGCCGGCTGCCAGCCTTCTCTGCTACTTTCTCCTGGGGTGGTGATTGGGGGGAGGGGCGCAGGGGTGGGGTGGGGGAGAACTGGGCTTCTTTTCCTCCTGCTGGAAACCCAGAAGCTACGATTTGAAATCTGCTCAAGTGTACATTAAATGACTTCCTTTTGCAGTGGGAGCTGGGGAGGTTATAATTACAGCCACCAGACTGTCGGGCGGGTTGCGTTCCATGCACACATCGCACACTTGCAAAAAAAAAAAAAAAAAAGAACTAAAGAGCTTGAGAACCAAACAGGAGAACGAACACTCTCCGGAGACTTTGGGCTTGCCGCCTGCCAAACAAGGCACTGGCTGCCTGCCTGCCTGTGTTCAGAGATGGCGGCTGGCTGAATCTGGGTGGGCGGGGGGGGGGGGTGCAGATACCCCAGATACCCAGATACTCCAGCTGGGTAAGGATGGGAGGGACAATGACATGCTCTTCCTCCTCCTCCCTCCCCTCCTCCCTCCTCCTCCCCTCCTCCTCCTCCTCCTCCTCCCTCCTCCTCCTCCTCCTCCTCCTCCTCCTCCTCCTCCTCCTCCTCCTCCTCCTCCTCCTCCTCCTCTTCTTCTTCTTCTTCTTCTTCTTCTTCTTCTTCTTCTTCTTCTTCTTCTTCCTCTTCTTCTGTTGGTCATGGGGCTTGAACTCCAGGCCTGGGCGCTGTCCCTCAGCTCTTCAGCTCAAGGCAAGCACTCTACCACTTGAGCCACAGCGCTACTTCTAGCTTTTTCTGTTTATGTGGTGCTGAGGAATTGAACTCAGGGCCTCATGCATGCAAGGCAAGCGCTCTACCACTGAGCCACCTTCCCAGCCCCTGGAATGCAGTTCTTAAAACACATGACGCTTGGAGACATTCTTGTGATCATACCCCAGCTGCAAGATTCAGGGGGGGCGAAGACACAGCATTTATGTCCCCTCTCCCTGCACCCCCCCAAGTCTGGAAAACCGGGATGTTTTTGGCGGCACTGGGTTGGCTTGGGCTGGCAGGGTTTGAGTGAAGCATTGGAGGTTTGTTGTGTGTCCCAGAGCAGAGCGTCCAAGACTAACAAAACCGCTACCATGAGCCAGACAGCAGCAGGGAACACACTCCTTACAGGTGCTCACGACCTTGCTCCCCTGCCCCCTGGTAATAAGCAACCATTCTTTAGGATGTGTGGAAGGAGACTGAGCTTTGTTCCTGGTGCAAAGTCACGCAGAATCATAGCTTTTTCTTTTTCTTTTTGTCTTTTGGTTTGTGTAGGAGGGTAAGTACTAGGAGTCGAACTCACAGCCCTGCGCTTGCTAGGGTTCTACCCACTGGAGCCCTGCCTGCAACCCCTTTTGTTTTTGGTTTGCTTGTCACATGGGGTCCTCCGTTAACTTTGTCCTGGCTGGTGATCTCGAGCCGTGATCCCCCCTGTCTCTACCTCCAGGGTAGCTGGGATGAAAGGCCTGTACCACCTTACGTAGCTTCTGGGGTTTCATTAACAATGAAAGGGTGCAGATAGGGGCAGAGGCCTTTGTTTGTGATCCTCCTCCCTCTCCCGGGGGAGGGGGGGTCACAGGTGGGGAAAGGACAGAGCTTGCATCTTTCCCAAAGCCACACAGAGGGCTGTGGTCAGCTCTCTTTATGGTGCCACGAGATCCCACAGGGCCAGTGAGGACTTCTTTTGGCATGTGGATGTGGGTTTAGAGGAAGGACGGGGGAGTGAAGGAAATCCGCTAGGTGTTCCGGAGGGCCCTTCAGGCATGGCTGCATCCAGGAGCGCGAGTCACGCATCCAGGCAGTCGCCTTTCGGCCTCTTTTCTCTCTGATGGCTTCAGCCTCAGGCCAGCCCTGTGCTCATGGTGGCGAGGTCTCTGCTGGCCTGCCTTTTTGACCTCTGGCTCTAGCTAGTTGCCTCCTCCATCCCTTTATCTCACTTCAACCTCCAGGATTGGGTCCTGGTGGCAACCTCTTGCACTCAGAGCAGAGCTGGGAAGGAAGAGGAATGGACGCACTTCTCCCACACTCGACGAACACTTCTGCTTTGTTGGTGGGCCTTGAGGGAGTGGACACCCCATCTTCCTCCCCTTCCTCCCTTCATCTCTCCCTCCATAGCCTTCCCTCCCTCCTTGCTATCCTCCCTCCCTCCCTGTGTATCCTTCCCCCTCCCTCCCTCCCTCCCTCCCTCCTCCCTTCCTTCCTTCCTTCCTTCCTTCCTTCCTTCCTTCCTTCCTTCCTTCCTTCCTTCCTCCCCCTGCCTCCCTTCTTTCTTTCTCTTTCCCTTCCTCTTTCCCTACCTCCCCCCTCTCTCCCTCCCATCCTCTCTTCCTCTTCCCTCCTTTCTCCCTCCCTCCCTCCTTCCCTCCTTCCCTGTCTTTCCTTCCTTCTCTTGTCCAGTTGGACCCCATGTGCCCTCAGGTCACTCTCTGCTGTAGGAATAGAACTCTCTGGAACCCTGAGTCTTCTGGCCACCATGGAAGCCCTGTGTTTGGACAGGAACACAATATGCCTGGAGTCACAGGCGGCTCCGGCTGCCGGGCACCGGCTCTGTCCTGCTCTGGTGTCCTTTTGCCGAGGTGTCTGCACAGACGTCCAGCCTCCAGGGCTGGTGTGACACATCCTCCACCTTCTCTGGAAGGGACCAGGCTTCCTCCTCCATTTCTCAGCTGCCCAGGCCCCAGCTCGCCACTAACGCAGAATGACTGCAAAACAGAGCCTTGGGTGTTGAGGATGGAGGACCGAGGCTGAGGGCAGCAGGGGAGGAGGGGGCCGGAGGCCAGAGCGACTCAGGGTCAGGCAGGGACTCGTGTCTCAGAGGCTTTGGAGAACCAAGGTCACCAGGGTCCGGCGGAACCATGGGGGTGAGATGTGTCCCCCTCAACATTCCTGGGCTGAAGCCTCAGAATGAAGCCTTATTCAGAAAGGGGCTGCTTCCTGATGCTGTAAATCAAGATGGCGGCTTGGTGGAGGAGAAGGAGGTTGGGAGGCTGGACCCAGAGGCTTGCACATGCGTGGAGCTGGTCACATGAAAACCCGGTCCGCAGAGAGGCTGGGGACAGGGAGGGACCACAGCCCTGCGTGTCCGACACTCAGCTTTCTGACCCTGGAGTCGCTCACTTCCGTGGCTCTTCGGCTGCTCCGTGGGAGGCTTGGGCTACCAGAGCCTCGGGCTGTAACCCAGGAGGGACGCCGGGCTGGGATGGACAGCAGGTCAGACCAGCATGGACCTTTGAAGATGACTGCTGACATCTGTTTACGAGGCCAATTAGCCCCTGAGACTCCCATGGAGGGGGGGGGCAGAAGCCAGACACGCGTACCCCCCCCCACGAGGCCAATTAGCCCTGAGACTCCCACGGGGGGGGGGCAGAAGCCAGACACGCGTACCCCCCCCCCCGGGGGGCCCTGAGTGACCCCAGGGCTTCCCTCAACCGCAGGCTTCTCACCCAGAAAGTGGAGGGGGCAGTAGATGCCCCACAGCTGGTGTCCTCCAGGCCACAAGAAGGAATCTGGGTCCCCAGTGTGAGCACACGGAGAGGAGAGGCAGGAGGTGTTCAGGAGGGGGCTGATCGACCCCGCCCACCAGGGAGGGCTAGGGTTTTCCTCCTCCTCCTCCTCCTCCTCTTCTTCCTCCTCTTCTACTACTCTACCAGTAAGCCATCTTCCCAGCCCCTCCTCCTCCTCCTCTTTTTCCTCTTCTTCCTCCCTGATCCCTTTTCATGTTTCTGCACAGAAGGAGCTGAGGAAACTCTGTTCTGTGTGTCTGGCTGTCCATTTGGCCCACGGGAGTTGCAGGTCTGTTTCTCCTGTAGAGGAACTCATATTCCAAGTCCTTGCTCTGTGGTCCAGTCGTGGCGTGATAGTGAAGAAATGCTTCTCCCTGGTGTGTGTGTGTATGTGTGTGTGTGTGTGGTGGTGGTGGTATGTTTTCCTCTCCTTGGTGGGGGAGGAGGGCAGGGAAGGGGCAAAGGAATGATGGATCATATCAGAACTGGTTTTTCCCTGACGCCTTCTCTTTGAGGTGGTGGTACTGAAAGCCGGAGAGGGCAGGAAGGTGAGCCGTGGCCGTGCGGGGTGCCATGCAGGATTAGACACTGCTGCTTGATTCCCGCTCCATTTATACTTTCTCACCGGGGATGGCAGCAGTGGCTGCAGGGAGGGAGTGATCTCTGCCTCCCCTTGGCCCCCCCCAAAAAAGGCCAGGACCCTGGGTGGTTCTCTTCCCACCCAACGCTTTGCAAGGCCAAATTTTACCAGAGGACTTTAAATCTTGTAACACCTCGGGCTGGTGGCAGGGGCTCCCAAAGATGGGGCGCAGGGAGGGCAGGAGGAGGGCTCCCCTGATTTTTCAAAGGAAAGCCAGCTCTGGCTCCTTAGCTGCAACCACTCAAGACCGTGTTTCTCCAGCAGCCTGCCTCTCCCTTCATGCTGAGAATGCAGGATTCAGGACCATGGACAGAGGCACCAGCTCTGCTCCCTCCGCTAGAGCAGCCAATCAGCACCCGCGGCCTCTGAGCTCGCTCCTCATGGGGTTGTTTTATCAGGGCCTGGCTCTTGGAGCTCCATACCTGAAGATGTAGAGGGTTCCACCATCACGCAGAGATGTCCTAAACTGGTTGTGCTTCTCTAAGAGAGAATTGTCGCCAGTGACAATGAAGGTCTCCTTCAACTCCAAGCGCAGCTGGATAATCTATGGGGCTGCAGAGACAGAGGGACAAAGGGGAGGCCGTCGGTCACCAGTGGCTGGCCGACCCCAGGCGATCAGCAGCCAGCACGAGGCCCGGGTGACTCACGTCTGAACAACTCCAGCCCGGCGTCTGATTGCCAAACAGACATTCTTCCTCACACAACGCAGTCAGATTTTTTTCTTGTAGTTGTCTCCATTGGAGGAACAAGTGAACAGACAACTCCGTCAATTTAGCAGACAGGTAAGGGTGTAAGATGCAAAGCCATTCCCAGGCCAGCATCACAGGGGGTGCGTAACTTTCAATCAGACCTCCTCCATCTGAGTGGGTGTGGTGGCTCACGCCTATAATCCCAGCCACTCAAGAGGCTGAGATGGGAGGATTGGAGCTCGAGGCCAGTCCTGGGGGGTAAGATGTTACCAAGATCCCCAAGGAACTAAGCACGGTGGCACAGGCCAACTTCATGGGAGACACAGGCAGGAAGGTTGTGGCCTGATGCTGGTCCCAAGCAGAAGCTGGGACCCCCCAAAAAAGGGTGAAAGGTGTGTCTCGAGTGGCAGAGCACCTGCCTAGTAGGTGTGAGGCCCTGAGTTCAAACCCCAGGCATGCCACCAATCCACACCACCTTGTTTTATCTGAAAGCGGCATTTATGTGCTATTTGGGGCTCATGGGTACCATGCATGTCTTTATTTTTTCTCTCTTATTTTGTCAGTCATGAGGCTTGAACTCAGGGCTTGGGCACTGTCCCTGAGCTCTTTCACTCCAGGCTAGCGCTCTACCACTTTGAGCCACAGTGCTACTTCCGATGTTCGCCTTTAGAAGTCCTGTCTCACAGGTGTGGCTGGCAGGCCTTAAAGTAGTACTTACCCAGTGACATCTGTCAGATAGACAGGGGCATTTCTCCTGAAATGAAACACCCAGACCAAATACAAGGATCCATGAATGAATGAAAGGGTGTGAAGAGAGACACTGGATTTCAGCGTTGCTGAAGGCAGGGGCACCGATCCCTGTTGTCCATTTCTCTATTTGGTGCCCAACAGGTCCACCAGTTCCCATCTGTGGGTTTTCTTCCTGGAGACAGGAACACACTCCCCTCCCCCCTTAAAAACAGTAAGAGTGGAAGTGGAGGCTGAGATGAGGTCGTTTCTGGGAAATTGCTCACACGGAAGAAGTGGCGTGCAGCAGTGCACCGATGATGGAGGAACCCCCAGAGACCAGGGCTTTCCCGTGGGTGGAGCGTGCTCCGTATTCTGACAGGTGGGACCAGTGGGGTGGGAGGGGGAGGGCCCTTCCGGCCTCTGCTGGATCCTGTCTGTCTGTGCCTCTGTGTTCCTCGTCTGTGAGGCGGGGGTGCTGGCCGGACGCTGTTTTAAGGAGGAAGATCGGGTCTGCTGATCTAGAGCAGACAGGCATGCTCACATCCTGAGGGCTGGTTGGACACTAAGGCTGGAGGAGGGTGGTGTTAGGTGCCAGTCCCAGGGTGTGAAGTGGCCCTTGGCTGCCCCAGGGGAAGGAGATCGGGTGGGTCTCCTTCAATCTCCCATGATGCGCTGGATACTGGCAAGAGTAGGGGCGAGTGTGTCCCAGTGGAGCAGCCCCAGGCCTGCAGTGGCCGATGGCTGGGGGAGCAGCACCTAGCAAGCCCGTGACCGAGGGCTGTGACATTGGCTGTCCTCTTCTTCCTGGTCTGTGAAGCAGGAAAGGGGAGGGCTTAGCAGAAAGCTCAGGCTAGACCCCAGGCCATTTGCACCTCTGGGGGAGGAGGTGAGTGACCGCGGTATGGCTCTTACTCCCTCTGAGATGCTCACGAGCCATCTATCCGTTAGAGACGCCCACAGAAGAGAGGTCAGTTTCCCTGTGCAGAAGAGAGTTATGCACATAGGAAATAACACACCCCAGGGTGTGGACCTCTGGATAGCGGGGTGCTCTCCGGAATCTGAGCAATGCTACCTGGCCATCTCCTGACTTCCCAGAGGTCCCACCATGCCTGGAAGACTGCGACTAGCCGGGCAATCCCTCCATCCTTTGTCTCTTTTATAGTGGCCAAGGAAAGGAATCTGTTCCTGTCAGTGGACATAGGCTTTTTAAGAACTTAAACAAATGAAGAGTGAAATGACACAGGTCTCAGCAAAGCCCCAAGAAAGACAAGAGATGAAGACCCTCCCATCACCTTCCTACCCAGAACAGATGATTAGGGTCAGAGTCTCAGGAAACATCAAATTCAACTCATTCACTGAATGATTTAAGAAACTGGGGGCTCAGAGCCGGTTAGGAATTTGCCCAAAGGCACACAGCACATGATTTCCACCAAAGGGTCTCGTATCTGTTCTTCCCCCCCCTTTTCTCTTTTTTAAACTGCTTTTGTGGATTTGTTTTCCCCTCTGTGCCATATGCCCTCCAGTTCCAAAGGCCCTTAAAAATCTCCTCTTAAAGAAAGGTAGCAGATTTATGGGTTAATAAACATTTACAACGAGCTGCTGAAAAGCAGACTCAGGTAGACAGGAATTATTCATTCAAATTAGCTATAAATTAAGATCAACCTAATTTAGCCCCATTAAAATGGAAAGCATATTATCTCTCGTTCAAAGAAATTTGTATTTGATGCAAATCGAACAAGTTCCTAAACTTTAGAAATGTTCTCGGATTTTTCATCTGTGTAGTTAACCGAGGGAGAATGGCCCTCCGATTTTAGAAAAAAAAAAAAACACCAAACAAACAACAAACAGGGCGCCATAAGGAACAATAATTAGTTATGTAAATAATGTGGCATTCTTGTTTATAATTAGTTCAAGAGTAAAATAAAATTCACGCATGTCACAGGACTAATTTTCGTATGCAAATGAACAATCAAAATTATAAGCGGTAATAATGTGGTTTGGGAGACGTGACATTCTCAATTTATCAGTGGCGGTGCTGGCTACACGCACCCGTGCCAGCCCGGGGTCTGCAAATGCTCGCCCACCGAGAGCAGAAAAACCACAACACAATCTACCGGAAGTAGGTCCACTTGCCCCGTCGCCCAGGGTCACAAAGTCAGCCTGTTTATATAGACTGGGGCTGGAATCTGAACTCCAGGATGAGCCCAGGGCTTTCTTCTCCTGGCTTTTCTCCCTCTGCTGTTTGCCAGTGTGTCTCCTCATCCGCAGGGCCTCTCTAGAGGCTGCTGGGTCACCTTGAAGAAGGGCTGAGCGCGTGTCCACGGTGAGGTGTCTTTGTAGAATGCCTAGGTCAGAGAGGGAAAATGACAGGTCATCAGAAGGTCTGGAGGAAAGCGGCGCGTGTGTTTTGGTGTCTGTGAGAACATGGTGCCATTCTGAAATAAGAAAATTAAAAACACTTAAAGCTTCTGTTTGGGGGGTGGTGCTGGGGATTGGCCTCCAGGCTGCACGTGTCCTAGGTCTGTGTTTCCATACTTGAGTCATGCCTTTTGACCTTTTGCTGTTTAGGTGAGGACTCGCACATATACACGATGTCACTATGGTGTGAATTATATTACTTGAGAGCCAGCCAGCGGTCTGTCCAACCACCCATCTACCTGCTCATCCATCCGTCCATCCATCCATCTATCCACCCATCCATCCATCTATCCACCCATCCATCCATCTGCACATTTATCTACACATCCACCCATCCATCCATCCACCCATCCACCCACCCACCCATCCATCCATCCATCACCCATCCATCCATCCACTCATCCACCCCCATGCATCTATCTAACAATTTTCCATCTATCCACCCTCCATCCATCCATCATCCATCTTTCCATCCATCCATCCATCTTTCTGTCCATTCATCCACCACTTACTCACACATCCATCCCTCCATCTTTCCATCCACCATCCACCCATCCATCCACCCATCTATACACCCATCTACCCATCCACCCATTCACCCATCCATCCATGCAGTCATCATCTTACCCATTCACCCGCCATCCATTAGTTCATCCATGCACCATCATCTTTCTATCATCTATCCTTCCATCTATATATCTATCCACCCATCCACCTATATTCCTTCCTTCTTCCATTATCCATCATTTATACTTTGTTTCTTCCTTCTCTCTTTCCATGCAATCACCCAATTACCACCTATTTGTCTATCCATCCATCAACTTATGCACCCTTCCCTTCCTCCCTCTCTCCCTTCCTTCCTCCCTCCCTCCCTTCCTTCCTCATCCGCTCATCATGCATCCACTCGTCTGTTCATCCATGCTCACATGATGAGTACTTCGAAAGCTCTGCCCTGTGGTGGACAGAGACGCCAGCTCTTCTTAAGTGGAGTCTGGAATGGGGTAGGGGCAGAATTACCACGCAACTACCGCATGCTGAGCACTGTCTGAATGCTCAGACACATTACCGCGGTCCTAAAGTCACTGTGCCACTGGAAGCATCTGTCGCCATCTTGGAGAGTGTTCCTGCACCCCAGGCCTCTGCAGGGCCCCTTCCGTGAACAATCCCGTGACAGGGAGAAACGGCTACTCATTCCCCACATTTGCAGTTGCTGCAGTGATTCAGAGGTTGCCTGACTTGCCAAGGATCACCCAGCACCTTGGCGCTCGTGGCAGATCTCATCCCTGGTGGGTTGGAACTGTGAGTTGGAGGCTGCGTGGGAAGCAGGCCTTCAGCGTCGGAGGGAGGCCGTTCACCTCCAACCTTCCCAGACAATCCTTGGAGCTGGAGGCTGAAAGCCAGGCGCTCTCTCCCTGCCCTGCCACCGGCTGGCTGGCTGTCGGGGGCAGCCCCTCCCTTCCCGAGCACCCTGACAGGTCCCAGGTGGCCCTGGGCGCCTCCCAGATGCGGCACAGCTGAGGCCTCTGGGTCTTGGAGGTGCTGCAGGACAAGCTGTCTCCCCGGTTCCCGGCATGGCGGCGCCCGGGTGGCAGAGGCAGGCTCTTCCGTGTGAGGGGAGCTCTGTCCTCTGGGCCAAAGGAACCACCAGAGAGAGGCCCAGGCATGCTGGGGGGTCCATGGAGGGCCGCACTTCCCCCGGGGGGGCCCATGGGACCCCAAGTCCTCCTGCCCTGTGCCTCTCAATCTGCAGAGCAGGCAGAGGAGCGGAGGGGTGCTTCCTGTCACCCATGTCCTTCCCCCCACCTCCCCCCTCAGTTGATATTGTGCAATACCACAAGGAACCAGGTGGATGGCGCCCCAGAGCTCAATGAGAGGAGACTAGGAGGTTATTGCCCCCCAAGGTATGGAACTGAGTGAAAGCTCTAGCTGGGCGTGGTGGCTCATGCCTGTAATCCCAGCTACTCAGGAGGCTGAGAGCGGGAGGATCACGGCTTGTGGCCAGCTCTGGCATGACCCCCCCCCCCCGGCCATCTCAACCCACAGCTGGGCAGGGTGGCATGTTTCTGTTTTCCTGTCCCTGTGGGAGGGTTGTGGCTGAGGGCTGGCTCCAGATGAGCCCATGAGACTCACGTTGAAAAACAATTACAGCTCGAGGGCTGGAGGTGTGGCTCGAGCGGTAGAGCACCCGGCCGAGAGGTGCGAGTCCCTGAGTTCAAACCTCGGGACTGTCAAAAAGAAAAAAACTAAAACTAAGACAAAAATGGGGAGAGACGGCAAGCTGGGGACACAGCCTGCTGGGGGAGGTTCAGGGGAGACAGAGGCTGGAGAACGCAGAGAAAAGCGCAGTCAGATGGGAAGAAGACGACTCCCGCTCCCCCGCGCCGCAGGGCCCCAGGCCCGCCCACGGCACAGCCTTCCGCAGTCCAGCAAACAGGAGTTCGCAGGTTCCAAAACCTAAACGCAAAAGGCCCAGGCTGTGGCTCAAAGGGTACGAGCACTCTTGTCTAGAGAGTGCAAAGTCTTGAGAAAGGAAACGAAAGGAGGAAGGAAGGAAGGTGAAAATGTAACAGACAGGTGGTAGAAGGTTGTTGTAATCGGTGCCTGACAAACAGTTCACAGCTAGACCATCTCAAGAATGCTAGCTGGAGGCAGTCAGCCCTACAGCAAACACACCTGAGCAGGCACCTGATACACACCCCATTCCCCCCCTTCCCCTCCCCCAGTGCTGCATATCTAAGCTTTCTCTCAAAGAGAAGGTTTTGTCCAGGGCAGTGGTGAGTGCCTTTAATGTGGTAGGTGGAGGAAGATCTGACCTAGCCGAAGTGTGAGACCCTATCTTGAAAGGGAAACAGATGGAAGTAAAAAAAGAATAGGAATACGGTTTAAGTGGTGAAGCACTTGCTTGGAGATGGGGGGTGGTGAGGGTGAGGGAGAGGGAGAGAGAGAAAGGAGAAGAAAGAGGAGGAGGAGGAGGAGGGGAAGGTGAAGAAGAAGGAGGAGGAAGGGGAGGAGGAAGAGAAGGAAGAGGAGGAGGAAGAGGGGAGGAGGAAGAGGAGGAGGAAGAGAAGAGGAGGAGGAGGAGAAAGGGGAGGAGGAGGAGGAGAAGAAAGAGGAAGAGAAGGAAGAGAAGGAAGAGGAGGAAGGAGGGAGAAGAAGGAGGGAGGAAGAGGAGGAGGAGGAAGAAGAGAAGGAGGAAGAAGAAGAGGAGGAGGAGAAAGAGGAGGAGAAGGAGAAAGAGGAGGAAGAAGAGGAGGAGGAGGAGGAAGAGGAGGAAGGAAGGAGAAGGAGAAGAAGGAGGGGAGGAAGAGGAGGAGGAGGAAGAAGAGGAGGAGGAGGAGGAAGAGGAGGAGGGAAGGAGAAGGAGAAGAAGGAGGGGAGGAAGAGGAGGAGGAGGAGGAGGAGGAGAAGGGGGAGTAGTAGTAGTAATTATTTCCACCTGGCCACCTTGTAACGCATGGCCTGGGATTCACCTGTGCGAGCAGCCCAGCCTCTTCGTGGAGCGTTTTCCAGTTCTGACTGAAATCCTCCCAGCTCTGGGTCCCGAGCCGAGCTCTTCCCACCCCGCCACCTCCGTGGACACGTGTGCGGCTGTCATTTAGGGACCAGGGCCTTGCAAAGCCTTGACTGAAACGGCGCTGTCAATCGGACACTTCGAGGGTAATTTAACTTAATAACACCTCTGTCGGCAGCCGGCGCTGTATCTGAAGGGTGATTATGGCGGAAGTTATTTTAGGTTGTTTAATGGAATGGAGTAAATTCTCCATTGACAGGGCAACTCTTTAGCATGCCTTTCCCCGTGTTTACCCTGCCAAGCTCCTGTTCACGTTGCCAAACTTTACTACTTTGTGCGGGAGAAGGCTTTATAAATTATTAGCACTCTCTCTGTATGTGTGTGTGCGTCTCTCTCTGCATTCGCATGCATCATTAATTCTTTGTAAAAAGTTCAAACTGTCCGGGACTTCATTGTGAGCTCTCAGAGAATGTCTGGAAATGGAGGTGGACGTTATTATTTCCGTCACGATTTTTGACTTATAGCACTTGATGTTTTAACCATCGCACCAAACGCGTTGGCATCGGGGAGAGGAGAGGGAAGGGAAAAGGGGGCGTGCAAGCTTTCCCGTGGAACAAAAACCATGGCCATCATCTCTTTATTTCTGGAGACAAAACTCGAGGAGCCAGTTAACAAAAGAAGAGTTTAAGTAACACACTGCTCCTACCCTCCCAGACAGTGAGGAATGCGGGTCTTAGATATGGGGACGGGGGAGGTGTTATATTGAACATTTTACTGGCTTAAACTGGATGTCGGTTCTCTGTTTTGAAGATCCAGTAATTCTAAGAGTCTGTTGCTGGATGGTTCTGAGATGTTGAAATTCTACAAACTTGGGTTCTCAGGGTGTTTGGTTTTAATGATCAACTACTGCAACATTCCACATTCCAATAGTCTGGGCTGCTGTGAAGTACACTGTGTTGGAGTTGTGTGATGTTGATAAGACCAGACACAGTGAACAGCATATCACTTTTTTTCCTACCTCTCTCTCTTTTTTGTGTGTGCTGATCCTGGGCTTGAACTCTGAGTCTGGATGCTTTCTTTGAGCTATTTTGCTCAACACTAGTGCTCTACTACTTGAGCCACAGCACCACTTTTGGCTTTTTTGGGTAGTTTATCGGAGATAAGAGTCTCAGGTGCCAGTGGCTCATGCCTGTAATTCTAGCCACGTGGGAGGCTGAGATCTGAGGATCATAGTTCAAAGCCAGCCCTGGGGAAGGAAAGTCCCTGAGATTTGTATCTCCAATAAACTACTCAGAAAAAGCCAAACGTAGCATTGTGGCTCAAGTAATAGAGCACTAGTCTTGAGCACAAAGAGGCTCAGGGACAGCACCCAGGCCTTGAGTTCAAGCCCTAAGACTGGAAAAAAAGAGAAGAAGGAGGAAGAGGAGGAGGAGGAGGAGGAGGAGGAGGAGGAGGAGGAGGAGGAGGAGGAGGAGGAGGAGGAGGAGGAGGAGGAGGAGGAGAAGGAGAAGAAGGAGGAGAAGGAGCAGGAGGAGGAAGAGGAAGAGGAGGAGGAGGAGGAGGAGAAGGAGGAGGAGGAGGAAGAGGAGGAGGAGGAGGAGGAGGAGGAGGAGGAGAAGAAGTAGAAGAAGAAGAAGAAGAAGAAGAAGAAGAAGAAGAAGAAGAAGAAGAAGAAGAAGAAGAAGAAGAAGAAGGAAAGAAAGAAGGAAAGAAAGAAGGAAAGAAAGAAGGAAAGAAAGAAAGAAAGGAAGAAAGAAAGAAGAGGAGAAAAAGGAAAAAGAGTCTCATGGACTTTCCTGCCCGGGCTGTCTTTGAACTGTGGTCCTCAGATCTCAGCCTCCCACGTGGCTAGAATTACAGGCATGGGGTGACAGGCGTGAGCCATCAGCGTCCAGCTTGAGAGCCTCTTTTTAAATTTTATTTTATTTTTTGTTCCTGGGAAAACTGAGGCACAGAGAGGTGGAAAAGCCTGCTCAAAGACACACAGCGGATCAGAAGCTAAGCTTGCACTTGTCTTTGACCTGGCCTCATAGGCACGGACCCGGCATGAACAGATGGGCCTCTGTCTCTGGACTCCGCTCCTGGTTATGCAGAGAAACTGTGGGTCTGTCCCTAGGTCACCTCCCAGGGGACACGGACACCCCCTCCTCCCCTCCAAAGTCTGTCTTCCGCCTCTGTTGACCTGACACCCATCTATTCAGAAGGGAACTTGTACCCTGAGTTCTTCTCAGAGGTACATGCGCTTTTAGAGTGAGTCCTCTTTATGGTCCTGCCCAAGTGTTTCATTTCCGGGGAGTGTTTTCTTTCCCTTCTCCTCTGTCTTGAAAGCGCTGTCCCTGAGCTCTTTTACTCAAGGCCAGCGCTCTACCACTTTGAGTCACAGTGCCACTTCCGGTTTCTGGTGGTTCATTGAAGATAAGAGTCTCATGGACTTTCCTGCCCTGGCTGGCCTTGAACTGTGATCCTCAGATCTCAGCCTCTTGAGTAGCTGGGATGACAGGCTTGAGCCACCAGCACCCGGCTTATTTGTCTTCTTAAAGAGCTAAAATAACGCGGATCCAGTTGGTTCTATCTGTGAGTCTCCTGGCCGCCCCACCCCGTCCTCCTCACTAACTTCCTGTTCCAGAAATATGGCCTCATCTTCCAACTTCATGTGTTTCATGTTTCAAAAAAAACCATTTTTTTCCCTACAATATGCATCCATAAATAATGCATGGTATTGTTTTGCATATTCTTCGATTTATATCTAGGGTTTTTATACCATATGTATCATTCACAGCTTTTAATTTTAAATACATTTCATGCATTTTTTAAAAAAGAATTTTTTTTTTGGTAAAAAAAAAAAAAAAAACACAACCAAATTTCTACGTGTGGATGTATGTGATTCTGGTTCATTCATTTTAATTTCTATATGGTGTCCCATTGTTTAAATAGATCGCCATACTGTTTTTTTCCTTTTTTAACCGTTGATGACATGCAGCCTGTTTTCAACTTTTCTACAGTATTTATTTTTGCACACGTGTACACAAGACTCGTGAGGGTGTGTGCTTAGAAGTAGAATTTGTGGGCTCAAGGGTAGGCACGTCTTGATCTCTCTTGGAGGGTGCTAAGTTGCTCTCCAAAAGGATGGTGCACATTTGCAGGCCAAGTGTCCAGCCGTGGGTGGGAATGCTTCCATCCCTGACGTGGCCCGAGGGTTGATTTCCCCCCGGAGGTGGGCAGAGAGAGCAGCATGCTGGAGGCTGGACCTACATCTTCCTCAGCCTGGCCTGGGCTCCTGGCCCGTTAATTTTCTTCTCTGAGTTCCTTCCTGGGGTGTCCTGTGTTTGCTTAGCTATTCATCATTTAAAAAGTACACATTCAAGTCAGGGGCCGGAGGCTCATGCCTGTCATCCTAGCTCCTCGGGAGGCTGAGATCTGAGGATTGTGATTCAAAACCAGCCTGGACAGGCAAGTCTGGGAGACTGTGATCCCCAGTGAACTGGCAAAAGCCAGAAGTGGAGCTGTGGCTCAAGTGATAGAGCACAGCCTTGAGTATACACGCTAAGGGATGGTGCCTAGGCTCTGGGTTCAAGTCCTAATACCTGTGTGCATGTGTGCGTGCGTGCGCATACACACACACACACACACACACACTCACATAGGTTCTATTACCAGTCCTCTGTACCTTATCTTTCAATGAGTTACCAGCTATTTTTGAAGCAGTTAAACATTTTAATCTAGTTATATTTAATTGTAGTTTACATTTGATTTGTAGTTCTGTGTCTCCTTTGATGGAGACTTCTTCCTGAGAGGAAGTACATCCACCTGCAATGTGTGGCACTGGTTAAAAAAGTTTTAGGTTTCCAGGCAGGTCTTCAATCAACCTGAAAGTGGATTTTGAGTACAGTGTGAGGTAGGAATTGAATTAATTTATGTACATGCAGTTGTCTCAGTACCATTTAAGGAGCAGTTTAGGTTTTCCAGTCTCATTTTTCGATGGTGGATTTCAGTTTTTGGTGTTAGGGACTTGGGTGCAAATTTTATTTCTGCCCTGTAGTTATTTTTGATCATGAGTGTAGTTTAGTATCACTTAAATTTTTATCTTCAGATTGCTCATTGCTAGTCTATGGAAATAAAATTGGTCTTGTATGGTGTCCTTGTATCTAGTGACGTTGTTAAATTGAAATATTAATATTGACACAGTAATGCTAGTAACGAATAGATTTTTGTGTAATCTATTAATATTAATCAACATAAATCAATATAGTAATATTGACATGTGAATCCTAAAAACAGATTTTCTTTTAATCTATTGGTATTAATCAATATCAATCAATATATCAATATTGACATATGAATGTGAATCACATACTTTATTTTAACCTTGTAATATGAATTGCCATATTAATATTGACATATTCATCCTAATAGCTTACAGATTTTTAAAAATCTATTAATGTTAATATGTATTAATTGATAAAGCAATATTGACATATCTTCTTGGGGACCTTTACATAGATGATCATGTCAATAGCAAATAAGGACAATTTTTTTTGCTTATAGCCAGCCATTATGTCTTTAACATCTCTCTCTTTCTTGTGCCCTGGCTAAGATCCTCTGTGTTTGCTCAGGAGAAGCCAACATTCTTGTCTGGTTTCCTAATTCGTGGGAAAAATCTTTTCCATTTTTCATCATTAAGACTACTATTTGTAAGCCAGGTACCCGTGGCTCACGCCTGTCATTCTAGCTACTGAGGAGGCTGAGATCTGAGGATCATGGTTCAAAGCCAGCCCAGGCAGGAAAGTCTGTGAGACTCTTATCTCCAATAAACCACCAGAAAACCAGAAGTAGCACTGTGGCTCAGGTGCTAGAGTGCTTGCCTTAAGCTGAAGAGCTGAGGGACAGCATCCAAGCCGAGTTCAAGCCCCACAACTGATTAAAAAAATACTATTTGTAAGCTACTCAGGAGGCTGAGATCTGAGCATCACAGTTGGAAGCCAGCCCAAGCAGGAAAAGTCCATGATGTCCTTATCTCTGATGAACCTCCAAAAAGCCAGAAGTGGAGCTATGGCTCGAGTGGTAGAGCACCAGCTTTGAGTGGAAAAGCTTAGGGACAGAACCCAGGCCCAGTGTTCAAGCCACAGTACTGGCTCAAGGGGGAAAAGGAAAAAGAAGAATACTATTTGTTCTTCATTTACATTAAAAAAAATCAAATGAAAGTGTACTCTCCTTATGTTCAATTAAGTTTTCACCACGAGTGTAGCTCACAATTTCATCAAGTGGCTGTCTCCATCTGTTGGAGTGACCAAATAATTGATCTCTCCTTCCTACGAAGTGGGAAATGACATTGGTTTATTCCTTCCATTGTCTTCCTACAATACGTATTGATTGCTCAGGACACATCATCATTTTTATTTATCACTGGATTTTATTTGCAAAATCTCTTTTTTTTCCCCTTTGCTTTGTAAGTTGGCAAGAGAGATTGGTCTGTCATTTTCCTTTCTTTCTCATACTTTTCTAGTTTTGGTAGCAGAGCTATCCTGGCCTCGTGAGCAATATTGGGAAATGCATATCCTTCTAATGTTATCTGGAATAGTTTGGTGTAAGATCAGTGTTGTCTCCTTATATGGGATGGGGAATAAAGTGTGGTTTTCTTCTGAAATGTGGTAAATGCACTTTTGATTTCTTTCATAGATTTTAGATCTTTTCTTTTACTTTCTTTCTCTTCCTTCCTTCCTTCCTTCCTTCCTTCCTTCCTTCCTTCCTTCCTTCCTTCCTTCCTTCCTTTCTTTCTTTCTTTCTTCCTGTTCCTTTGGCAATAGGGAAGTTTGAACTCAGGGCTTTATGCTCATTCAGGCTTCCTTCCTTGGCTAGAATTCTACCTCTTGAGTCATACTTCCAGCCCCAGCTTTTTGGTGGTGACTTGAAGACACGAGGCTCACAGACTTACCTGCTTATTTGATTTTATATATTTTGAGGCTATGTTATTGGGTGCATACAGATTTAGGCTTGTGATACATTCCTCTGAGATCAACATTTCTGTATTGCTAGTAATGCCTTCCTCCTTTCCATCTACCTTGGGGTCAAAGGCTCGTCCAGACTGTTGATTAATGTTAGTGTCTGAGAGACACATCTTATCACTTTTAAATATATTAAATCTTTTTGTTGCTGTTATACTTAGCACAGGGCTCTTGTAAGCAGCATTTAGTTTTCTTTCTCTTTCCCTTCCTTCCTTCCTTCCTTCCTTCCTTCCTTCCTTCCTTCCTTTCTTTCTTTCTTTCTTTCTTTCTTTCTTTCTTTCTTTCTTTCTTTCTTTCTTTCTTTCTTTCCTGAGCCTGGTGCCTTTTATCTTCTAATTGAGCTATTTATTTCCCTTATACTTGATATGATTATGCTATTAAGTTATATAATAAATATAAATGTTTAAAGTCAACGATAAAGTTTTTTTTATAAATCACACAACACTGTAATTTTATAATTTTATAGCATATGGAGTAATGTAGTACATTTTTAGATACAGGTATTACATAGATCTTATTCATATTACCTTAAGAGTTTTTACTGTAAGTCTGAGATCTTATAAAGAAATTTGCATGTTTATCTTCTTGTGGCTCATTGACAGCCTATATAACTGCCACTCAGTTTTGCAAAATTCACTTACAATTAAAGATAACAATTACAATTACAAATAAAGATAACAAAGGTAATAATTACAATTACAAATAAAGATAACAATTACAAATAAAGATAACAATTACAATTACAAATAAAAATAACAAAGAGCTTCTCCCTAGTCTTTCCAGTTTAGGTTTCTTTCTTTCTTTCTTTTCCCTTCCTTCCTTCCTTCCTTCCTTCCTTCCTTCCTTCCTTCCTTCCTTCCTTCCTTCCTTCCTTCCTTCCTTCCTTCCTTCCTTTCTTTTTCTTGCTTGCTTGCTTGTTTGCTTGTTTGCTTGCTTGTTTGCTTGCTTGCTTGCTTGTTTGCTTGCTTGCTTTTTCTTATCTTATTGCAGTGCCTTTGATGTTTGGGATAATGATGAATTTAGAACTTGGCATTGGTGACTCCTGCCTGTAATCTTAGCAATTTCAGGAGGCTGAGATCTGAGGATCATGGTTCAAAGTCAGCCTGGGCAGTAAAGCCCATGAGACTCTAGCTCCAGATGATGAGCAGAAAAAGCTGGGCGTGGAGCTGTGGCCATGTTTGAAATGCTGGGGACTGGAGGAGGGTGAGGCTTATGCAAAGCCATTCGCCCAGTCCCAGGGGTTGTTGTAAAAGAGCCCCCTCCCTCCCCCCCCCGCTTCCCCGCCCCCAACCCCTCCTGGCCTCTCTGTGGCCCCCCATTTCCCCACATCATCTTCCTGGGACCCGTGTGCTCCACCAAGACAGGACTGAGTTCAGGCACATGCCTGGCCTTCTGTCTCTAGGTTTGGGGGGTCACCTGAACCTCTTTTTTCAATAAAGACCCAGACTCAGGCATTTCATTACAGTGAATGAGAAGTAGGCAAGAAATGCCCCCTCCTGGAGTCTGACCATGCGTCCTGCCTGGAGGAGGCCGCAGGAGCCCTGGCAGCTATCAGACACACACGTGCTCAGCAGGGCCTGCATGCCCTCGGCTGTCTGTACGGGTGCCAGGCCCCTCTGGCCGGGGTGGAGGCCCACACAGAGCTAAGTCACACTTGCCCGGCTGGGTCTGCTGGGCCAGGCTGAACGAGGCTGAGTTCTTCATTCCAGCCTGGCCGGGGGGTCGGTGTTATAAATAGCAGTGTCCATGGCCAGATGGCCAGCATGCCTCGCTGGGTGATGCGTCACATCACCCGCCATGGTGGGGACAGCCCCGAAAATAGAACCCCGAAGAGTAACAGTGCCCCATCCCCGAGTCTCCCCAAACCTCCCTCCCAGCTCATAGGAGGCACGAAGTGGGCTATATATATTCATTTTCTTTGTTGTAAATCTCCATGGAGAAGAGTCTGAGTTCCACCCTCTTCCTTTTGTCCTTTGGCTGTGGCTACCGCAGTGCAAAAACTTTTTAGTCAGACCTGGTTTCCAATCCTTGTGGAGCTACTCCCAGGCTGGCTGTGTGCCCTCAGTGAAGCTACTAAACCTCTCTGGGCCTTGGATCGCTCATGGTCAAAGCTGAAGGATGAGAATAAAGGCCAGCTCAAAGGGCTGATGCACATTTTACAGGGAGTAAGAGTCCTGTGGCGCGACCGTCTGCCTCAGATGGTCCCACCGGGTCCTGGCCTGTCTTCCTTGGTACAGTGGCCGGCCGGATGTGGAGGGTGAATGACACAATTGTGGGAGCGGAAGTGAGCCTGAGAATCGGGGCTGTAGAGAGAGGAGGGCTGCAGCTGGACGGGGTGGCTCTTGAAGGCTTGTAGGTCTTGCAGGAGTGCATGCTGGGGGAAGCTGTATGTGTGTATGTGTGTGTGTGCATGTGCCTGTGTGTGTGTGTGTGCCTGTGTGTGTGTGCCTGTGTGTGTGTGCATGTGTGTGCGTGTGTGCATGTGTGTGTGCCTCTGTGCGTGTGTGCCTGTGTGTGTGTGTGTGCGCTCAGGCCTCATGTGCCAGGGTCTGGTTCGTTTTTCTCAGTATCCCTTCTCGAGGGCCCCTGGCTTCTCGTTGCAAGAGAACCCATTCCTTAAACCACACCTGCCGGGGTTTCGCAGTATTGCCTCTCCCTGGACGGCTGCTTCCATTTTGGCCACAGGAGAATTCGACCTCGTTCTCCCCGAGCCGGGCCGGGGCCCTCAGGGTGCGGTTGATGCGGACCAGAAATGGACTTCTGCCGTGTCTGAGACATTTTGAAGCAATTGGAGATATTTCCTGGAGCAATAAATACGCTGGCCAGGGTGGCCGAAGTGTGTGTCTGGTCTGTTCCAGGCACAGCGTTAGATTCAATTCACAACAAACCCCGGGTGCCCGTGGCTCACACCTGTCAGTGAGATCTGAGGATCACAGTTCAAAGGCAGCCCGAGAAGGAAGTCATGGAGACTCATCTCCAACGAACCACGAAGAAACTGGAAACGGCGCTGTGGCTCGAAGGGGTAGAGCACTCGCCTTGAGCGAAAGAGCTCAGGGGCAGCGCCCAGGCCCTGAGTTCAAGCCCCATAGTTGACAAGAAGAGAAAAAAAAGGAAAGAAAAGGAAATGTAGACTCAAGAGAAGACTTGCCCAAGGCAACAGGGCACATGAGCAGAGTAGCAGGGATTTGAATTCAGGACTCTGATGCCAGCCATGGGCTCACCAGATCCCAACGTCTCTTCCCTGTGGGGCGTTGGCTGGAGAGGCAGGGGTGGCGGGTGGAGCAGGATGAGGCCTTCCCACGCGGGCAGCTGCAGCCTCTGGCCCTATCCGTAACCCAGTCGGGTCTCAGCCAGCCGGCCATGCGGTTTCCTCCGTGGCTGGGCTTCGGGAGCTTCCTCAAGGAGAGAGGCAGTTAGGTTCATTTAAAAGTCTAAGCAGGGACGGTGCAAATGATTAGTGTTTAAAATATTTATAAAGTCTCTTGTTTGCTGTGGCATTGGAGAGAAGAGACCACAAATAAAAAAACCGAGGGGCAAGCCGCGCATGGAGAGAGGGAGGCAAGGAGCTGGAGAAGGGAGGGAGGAGGTTTTCTGCCCGCCGCCGTTGCTGCCTCATTTTTCACGACGCTTGTGCCAGGTGAATGGTCACCAGACCGTTCCAGCTTGGTGGACAGCAGCGCCCACCACACACGTCGAGCTGAGGGCCCCACGCTGGGATGGAGGGAGAAAACCCGCCCAGCCTAACACTAGGGCGGTGGGAAATGTGTGTGTGTGGGGGGGAGGCATGGGAGCTGTTCTCATAACTTTCCCCCGTAGTCTAAAATTATGTCAGAATTAAACACATCATGCAGCATATAAATAGATGGCGCATGGAAGCAACGGTGGGGAAAAACAAAATCGCCTGGGTAATGTAACAGATGGGACCACCGAGGCCCAGAGCCCGAGGAGCAGAGTCACCCAGCAGGTCAGTGATAAGAGATCCGCCTGAGACCCGGGTGCCAAGTCAGGGCTACCTTCTTCTGCCTCTTCTACTGCTTTGACGCACGCCCCAACGATGTGCTAAAGAGGTGCTCCGGTCTTGATCTGGGAATCACGGGGCTCAGATGCATGCATTCATTTGCATTCAGTCATTCATTCGCTGCTCACGCACCCATCCACAGGCTCAGTACACACCATGCTAGGAGCCCAGTGTCTGGGGGTGAGGGGTGTGTGTGTGGGGGGAACACCCCTCCAGTTACTTCTAGTTAAGGCAGCTGAGGACCAGTCTCAGCAGGGTTAGCAGGCTGTATTCATGGCCCTAGGGGTGATGCACTGGTCCCCCAAAAAACATGGGGTGAGGTAGTGCATGGGGGATTGGGGCAGATGTAGCCTTTGTCTGTTCATGTTCTCTCCACCTGGGCTGTGTGGGAGCCAGGCTGTGAACCCACCAAGTCCTGTCATTCTGTGGAGCTGTACCTTTGATCTACATCCCCACACTCTGGCTTTTGCAGATGCATCTTCCTTTCTTTCTTTCTCCTTCCTTCCTTCCTTCCTTCCTTCCTTCCTTCCTTCCTTCCTTCCTTCCTTCCTTCCTTCCTTCCTTCCTTCCTTCCTTCCTTCCTTTCTTTCTTTCTTTCTTTCTTTCTTTCTTTCTTTCTTTCTTTCTTTCTTTCTTTCTTTCTTTCTTTCTGGTGCTGGGCCTGGAGCTTGAACTCAGGGCTTGAACTCAGGTACTGGGCACTCTCCCTGAGCTTCTTTGTGCTCAAGGCTAGTGCTCTACCACTTGAGTCCCTGCTGGAGTAGTTTTTCTGAGTAGTTTATTGGTGATTAGAGTCTCATAGACTTTCCTGCCCAGGCTGGCTTTGAACTACGATCCTCAGATCTCAGCTTCCTGAGTAATTAGGATGACAGGCGTGAGCCACCGGTCCCTGGCTCGAGGACACTTTGGATAGCGAGATGCCCCAGGCCTGAGTTGTCAGACCAGCCTTTGCTTAGTGGTGCAAAGCTCCTGCAGGGAAGAGAGCGGATGCTGGATATGTAGGAGGAACTGGGCAGAAGTTGGGTGTGTGTGTGGGGGGGATGGGAAGTTGAAGGCAAGGAATTGTGGGAGTGTGGGATGCCGAGGTCATCCTGCACGGCAGCCTGATGTTAGTCTGCTGCCCGAAGCTTGGAGTCCGTTGGCAAAGAAATCACAGACATGCCCCTGGAGTCATCATTCTGACTTTCCCAGGCTGCAGATGTGCAGGTAGAGCAAGGCATCATGGGAACAGTGATGGGCAGGGGAGGGTCCCCCAGGGAAGGGCGGCTGCACCCCTGGGAGGCCCCCTGGCTTCCGTGCAGTCTGTCATTGGTTCATTCCACCTGTACAGATCTTCATCAAGGGTTCGCGCTACTTCTGGCTTTTTCTGTATATGTGATGCTGAGACATGGAAGCCAGGGCTTCATGCATGCTAGGCAGGCGCTCTACCCCTAAGCCACCTTCCCAGCCCCTAAATGGCTATTTTTGCTGGACACAGGATAGCTGTATGCATTTATGGGGTACGACGTGCTGTCTCCACCTGTGTGTTAACCAGGAGCATTAGCATGCATCTGTGCTGGGGACGTTTCCCGTGTGTGTCTTCTGGCCATCTTGAAATCAACGGCCAGTTACCCCACCATGCTGCAGCACCCTGGAACGCACTCCTCCCGCGGACCTGGATCTTCCATCCAGACCCCCGGCGTCTGTTCAGGAGGACGCACTCCACAAGTGGTCCTGGGGATATCTCCATCGCCCCGTCTCACAGAGTCGGAGACTGATGCCGGGCAGGTTGTCCGAGCAAGGGGCCTTTCTCTTTCTCTCCTCCCCAGGTGAATTCTCCTCCAGGGCCCTCTGGCACCCTTCCTTGAGCCATCTTTCTTGTTCCCCACTGGAGACGGGGACCCCCAACACTCCCAAGTCCCCACCCAAGTGCTCTGGGGAGGAAAAAAATCAGGCCCTGGAGATTGTGGGGCCCTTAAGTGGGCCACTCCAAACCCCATGTTTCTCTCCTGTCACGTGACCACTGCCATTTGTGTCTGCCTCCAGGAAGACTCATGGAGCTGGGGCTGATGTCAAGCTTGGCGCCACACCCAGCCAGGGGGTGCACCGCGCGCCCCCACAGACTTCCTCCACTGGGTAGGGAGAAGCAACGGTGAGAGCACAGAGACCCCCCCCCATCGCTCCGCTGCGGTCTTCAGCCTCTGTGTGAGCCTGAGCTCGAGCTGGAGATGGAGGGGAGACGGGTTTCTGACCCCCGGGTCTGTTCTGCCAAAGGCAATTAGGGATCTGAGACGGGCAGCGGCCTCTAGCGCCCCGGCAGACGGACGTGATGGCCGATGGAGGGGTGGGCACGCCCTGACCTTCCACCCGAATGCTCCTGCCCACGTCTGCAGCTAAATAAACCAAGTAAATCATGCTGGCAGATAGATAATTAAATAATTATCAGGCACTTAATAACAAGGAGTGGGTGTTCTGAATTACCATATTAGACAGCGTCTTTGAGGACTAATTGTTGCATTACCTCAGAGTTACTCATTCATTATTCTTGTCATTTCGGGTGATAATTTGCACTTTAGGAGACAGCGACAATTTTAGCAGGCAATTAGAGACGTGTCACGCCTGGCCCCGTGAGTTACTGTCACAATTATTGCCTTTCTTCCCCCCCCCAAACCCCCCACCCCAACCAACTGTCCTCATTTGCAGCCCTGTATTTAAGGGGATTTGGTTAATTCTAGGCCTGGGCAAAACAACCAGTCCACAGGAGAGCGGTGGCCGGACCTGGGACACGACCTGGCGGTGTGAGATCTGGGAGGGTTGGCTTCTGGCTTCCTGGAAATGGAGGTGCGAAGGTGGGTGTGTGGCTGATGGGAGGGGAGGTTGGGGGGGTGGGGTGGGGGGTGTTTCTCTTCCGTTCTCAGAACCACATCCGGGCACTGAACGCTAGGGCTCCACCCTCCAGACGCCTCTCCGCACGGCCTGGTCCCTGCGGAGCAGCCCACGCAGCCTTTCGTTACCCTTGGTTCACTTGAGTCTTTGCATTCCGCTCTTCACAGGAGGCAGTGCGAAGAGAGTCTTTCTTGTCTGCGTATGATTCCGCCTCAGCATCTTAGAGCCTCAGCAAACCTTGGCTATGCATCCCAGTCCATCTCAGGTCCACGCTGTGAACCCCTTCCTCTTGTCTTCTGTTATCTGGAGGGTCAGAACACTGTTCCCCATCCTAAAATCAAGCTGGAGATGGGGACCACACAGCTAGGGGCCGGTCTGACAGCTCCAAGTCCTTGAAAACCACCTGAATCAATCCCTCCTAAAGCTGCCCACCTTCCTGGAAAACAGAGGAAGTTTCAGTCCAGGCTAGGTGGGGGCTGGCTCCCTTTCAGCCTCCTGATCAACCCCCAGAGCCTCCCCTGTGGCCCCGAGTGGTGGAGAGTGGCCCAGCCTCTTGGGTCCTGTGAGCTACGGCGTCTGGTCAGTGGAGTCCTCTCGTGATCTGCTAGAATCAAAATAATAGCCTCGGTACAATTAATAAACAAATAGAGCCAAGCGCTGGTGGCTCACACCTGTAATCCTAGCTATTCAGGAGACTGAGATCTAAGGATCACAGTTCAAAGCCAGCCCAGGCAGGAAAATCCATGGGACTCTTTTTTGTTGTTGTTGTTGTTGGTTGTGGGTCTTGAACTCTGGGCCTGGGTGCTGTCCCTCAGCTCTTCACTTGAGTCACAGCATCACTTCCAGTTTTCTGGTGGTTTACTGGAGATAAGAGTCTCAAGAGACTTTTCTGCCTGGGCTGGCTTTGAACTGTGATCCTCAGATCTCAGCCTCCTGAGTAGCTAGGATTATAGGTATGAACCACCAGCGCTTGGCTCTATTCGTTTTTTAACTGTACCCAGGCTATTATTTTGATTCCAGCAGATCATGAGAGGACTCCACTGACCCCATGAGACTCTTATCTCCAATTAATCAGCAAAAGGCCAGAAGTAGAACTGTGGCTGAAATGGTAGAGCGTTAGCTTTGGGTACAAAAGCTCAGGGACTGTGCCCAAGCCCTGAGTTCAAGCACCAGTAAAGGCACACACACACACACACACACACACACACACACACACACACACACACACACACACCCAGAAAAAAAACAAAAACAAAGAGTATGGAAGAGAAAAGAGGAGGGGAGAGGAGAGGAGAGGAGAAAGAGGAGGAAAAGAGGGAAAGGAAGGAAGGGAAAGAAAGAGAAGAAAGAAAGGAGAGAAAAGAGGAGGGGAAGGAAGGGAGGCCAACAAGGCGGGAAAGCAGAAGCATTTGAAGAAAGGAGAGAGAAGACTGAAGCAAAGAAAGAAAAGATGGGTGAAGGGATGAGATCAATGTGGAAAGGAAGGGATGGAGAAAGAGAAGAGACAAAGGGACAGGAAGAAGGAAAGAGGAAGGAAGGGGCAGTGTGGAGGAGGTTCTTTGCCCTTGGATGCTCTATATGAGACCAACACCCTCTCCCCTGCCCCCCAATTACTTTCTGGAGTTGTTTGCTTTCAGGAAACCCAGTGTCAGGGTTCACTTGGCTGCGGGGGACTCTCCCCACCCCACACCACCCATCAGTGACTCACACTAGGCCCTACCAAAATATTTTTGTGACTCCTTAACGAAAAATCAGAAAAACAAAAGCCCATTAAGTCCAGCTTCACAAGTGCAGGAGATGGGGTTTGGGGGCCGCCCAGCAGAGGCCTCAGCAGTTGCCTGGGAGGGGCCCACGGGCTGGCCTTGCTGTCATTCCTCCAGAGGCCTTGCTGGGCAGCCCAGGCTGTCATTCCTGGGAGGTCTGGGCCCCAGATCTCCAGAGGCAGCCAGCAAAGAACCGAGCAGGAGACTGGGGCAGCAGCCAAGCCAGGGGGAGTCCTTCGTGGGGCTGCTGCCGGTTCGATTCTCCTTTCAGTCTGCATTGTCGTGGGGATGGCTAAGCCAACGCAAGGTGGCTTTGGTCTGGATCTTGTTAGGTTTTTAAAAGGAGGTAGCCGAGTAAGAACAGCACCAGCACGCACGTGGTATTCAGGTAAGGGGTAGGTTTATTCAGTAGACCTGCTGGGACCAGGCAAGGTTGGCACTCCACGTGGCTGGGAAAGAG
The DNA here is from genome assembly GCF_019054845.1 of Dipodomys spectabilis. Taxonomy (NCBI): domain Eukaryota; kingdom Metazoa; phylum Chordata; class Mammalia; order Rodentia; family Heteromyidae; genus Dipodomys; species Dipodomys spectabilis. The sequence goes on from NW_024871279.1 coordinate 27,823, forward strand.
AGAGGAAAGAGCTAGAGCAGAGAGAGAGCAGACAGAGCTAGAAAAGAAGAGCAAGAGCAAGAGCTAGAAACGAACAGAGAGAGAAAAAAAGAGAGAGTCTGGGCCTGGGCTAGGCCTTATGTAGGGTATGGGCGGAGAAAGGTGTGGCCACATCAAATTCAGATGTGACCTCAGCGGATGCAGATGTGACCTCTTCCAGGTGTTCCAGTTGCCTAGGTAACGCAGGTACTGGGTGGAGACTTTGCTGCGAGGAGGGTGGAGTCTGCTCACCATCCAGGAGCGGACCTTACATTCCAGCCTTTTAATAATCATGAAATAGGGCGCGGATTCTCTCTGGCTACTTCCTGCTGACAAGGGGCGTCGACAATGGGGGTAAAAGGCTGGAATTTGGTCCCCTCCCAGAGAAGGCAGTGAGCAGCAGCTGTCCCTTGGTGGCGTGAGTCCTTAGGTGAAGTCTGGAGAAGTCTCATGAGCATTGAGGGGCTGGAAAAAAAAATACTAAACAGCAAATAAATGGCAAGAGGAAGGACTTGGGGCTGAAAATGTTGGTAGAAATGTCCCTAGATACTTCTGACATCTGGCGACTAGGTAGAGAAGTCAGGGGACAAAGGCAAGAATATAAATTCCTGTTCAGTTAATAGCTACACAGGTATAGACATTGGCTGGGTAGGCTTCTTACTTCCACTGACCTCCCGGCTCTGGTTAATTTTGAAAGGGCAGGCACAAAGTAGCTGATGTGACATTATCTCCTCTTACTCTTCTCCATGTTCCCTTGTTCCCCAGACTGGCTGAGTCTAGGTGCTCATTGCTGGGATGGCTTGTCCCAGTTGGTATTCAAGATTTGAACTCAAGGCCTAGGTACTGTCCCTGAGCACTTCTGCTCAAGGCTAGCACTGAACCACTTTGAGTTATAGTACCACTAATATTCAAGGAGGTTTGAACTCAAGGCCTGGGCACTGTCCCTGAGCACTTCTGCTCAAGGCTAGCACTGAACCACTTTGAGTTATAGTACCACTTGCAGAGTTCAGCTGGGAGGCGGAGTCTTAGAGATTTTTTAGCCCGAGCTGGCTTTGAACTGAAATCTTTGCCACAAAAGCCCTTTATTATTTCCAATTAAGGCAACAAGGAGATCAAGTAGAATAAGTAGAGCTTACCTGGTTCTTATCAAGAATTGCCAACAAATATTCTGAAATGATGAAACTCATTAGATGTGATGAGAATTTTAGCACAGATATACCCAGTATTTTAGAACCACATAGTCAGTAGTAGAATACACAACACAAAACAAAAAAGGCAAAACTTAAAACCTAAAATTTCGACAACGTTTAGACATCTTTGCTAACAAAGCATTTCAGCTGGTTGGGCCTCTGTTACCAGGGCCTGTGAAAAGAGCAACTTGTTAGCAAGGCACCTTAGAATAGATGGAGTAGTAAACTTAGTGGAAGGTTAAGGGCCAGATGGGGCCAAACCCTTAACCCACCACGTGGCCAAGATGGCGAATTCAAGATGGCGAATTTCTGAAAAAATGCAAAGAAAGCCTGAATAGATTAAGCCTACATTGGCTAGCCTTTGAGAGGGAACCTAGAGGGCGGTCCCTGGGACCCAGCCTGCGTCGCACTCTTCAAGGCACAAGCCAAAAAGTTGTAGAAAAAAAGTGTAGAAAGTTGCACATGAATGGCAGAGAGAGAGCAAAGAGAGCCTGAAATTAAACAAACTTCTGACCATTTACCATTGCAGTAGCAAAAACTGTACTTCTGAGAATGGCATAAAAATGAGGCTCTCTGGCTTTCCAGGGAGCGCAGGAGACATTTAAAAGGGGTTTCACGGCTCAGGCGTGATTCGTAGCACCCCATTAAATGAGTAGAGTCAGTCTGGTGAGTGAAGGAGAGCTGACCAGGCAGAAGCGGCGTCCCGACTTCCCCCAGAGCCCTCTAGAGAGAAATGGCCAAGCCCCCAAAGCCAAGCGTCCTCGGCTTCAGAGGTGACCGGCCTTTCAGCTAAAGGCCGTAGGAGCTCTCTGGCGTGGCGCCACGTCTGGACAGAGACTGAGTAACAGAGAGCCGTAGAGTAGTTTCACTCACCAGAGTAGAGAAGTGGTGTGGACGTGGATGTGAAGGCAGCAATGGTATCGATGCGCTGATTCCGCCGCAGACAGACTGGTTCGCAAAAGGCCGTCAGAACTGTGGGTATTCCTCAGAGCAAAAAGGGAAGAACAAAAAGAGAAAAAAGAGGAAAAAAAACAAAGAAATCCCAGCTATCCTGACTTTCAGCCTTTATCCGAGTCACGGCACCATTTATGTTAGGTTTTTAAAAAGAGGTTGCTGAGTAAAAACTGCACCAGCACGCACGTGGTATTCAGGTAAGGGGTAGGTTTATTCAGTAGACCTGCTGGGACCAGGCAAGGTTGGCACTCCACGTGGCTGGGAAAGAGAGAGGAAAGAGCTAGAGCAGAGAGAGAGCAGACAGAGCTAGAAAAGAAGAGCAAGAGCAAGAGCTAGAAACGAACAGAGAGAGAAAAAAAGAGAGAGTCTGGGCCTGGGCTAGGCCTTATGTAGGGTATGGGCGGAGAAAGGTGTGGCCACATCAAATTCAGATGTGACCTCAGCGGATGCAGATGTGACCTCTTCCAGGTGTTCCAGTTGCCTAGGTAACGCAGGTACTGGGTGGAGACTTTGCTGCGAGGAGGGTGGAGTCTGCTCACCATCCAGGAGCGGACCTTACAGATCTCACCACCTCCCTCGTTCTGTGGGGCTCCAGGATGATTCTGGGGTTCGCCCTGGTTTGCAATGATATTAGAAGACCTACCCGGCATGCACTGCAGGACTAGCACTGACCCGTTGCCTACCCAGCATTCACCATGGGCCCAGCCTTGAGCATCCACCTACCCAACATGCACCAGGGGCCCAGCCTTGTGCAGTCTCTGAGCACTGCCTACCCAGCATGCACTGTGGGCCCGGCCCTGTGATGATCACCAAGGACCTGCACAGTGGTCCAGTACCCACCTACTCCTCTTTCCACAGGAGGAAACTGAGGCTGAGAGGGTACAGTAGGCTCCTCCCGCTGACGCAGCCAGCCCAAGGACAAGTCAGGGTTTGGACCTGGTGTGTGATCATTTTGCCCTTGGAGACCATCCTCTGTGGACACCCCCCTCCCCAGACCAGGGCTCTGAGCTCATCGCTACCAAAACGCTGGCATCAGAGGGCAAAGCGTGTGTCCCTCAGATAGTTCAAGAAGAATTATATCTGGAGAAAGACATCAACTGTTGACCAGCAAAAGTGACTGGGGGGGGGGCATGCATTTTAAGGACACACAATCTCTACATAAGCTTAATGGAGTTAATTAAGTTCAAACCCCATTAAATCTGGCAGGTTCAGATTAACAGGATGGTCAAAATGGTAGGAAATATGGTATTTTGAAAGAGAATAAATCCTGCCAGTTTTAGATTTATGTTGACACCCGTGCGGTGACCAGGGTTTTACCATCACCGATCAGTCAGGTCTGATGACAAAGCCGCCATGTCCACGGGTCCCTGCCTCCCCTCAAGTTTCCTCGAGCCTTGTTCCCAGAACGCAGTCCTGTAAATCTTTCTCGTGGTGATGTTCCGGAGAGAATCCCATGCCGTGCAGAACTCGCTTCCAGTTTGAACCACAGCGGCCGGTGCTTGATCATCAGGGCCAACTGTAAGAGAAGACATAGCTAAAGTCAGACTTGGTGGGGTGAACTGTCCAGGTCTTCCGGGGCCTTCTGCAAGGACCATGGGCTGCATGTGATGTCAGAGTGCGTCTTCCACGGGGCACAGGGCACAGCTGGCACCACCAGGAGGGAGTGATGGCAGGAGGAGGGGATGTCCTGTGGCATGGGGCGGGGGGACTCCCTCCAAGACAGATCAGCCTCAGCCCCGGAGCTCCATCCTGTACCCTCCAAAGCCCCCCTCCCTGCCAGCCGAGGTGAGCCTGAGAGGGAGTCCAGCTCTACAGGGCCCTGACAGAACCTGTGTTTATTGAGCACCTACTGGGTCAGAGTACTGGGGCACAGCACCCAGCCAGGAGCTTAGTTTCTTTCCTCTACAGCATGCATTGGGGGAGGGACAGGAGACGGGACAGACGCTTCTTTGGGGAGGAAGACTGCAGGGGTGGGGGAGGAGGGCTTCAGGTAGAGTGGTCAGGGGAGGCCTCCCGGAAGAGGTGGTACTTCCTGTGAGTGGTGCATGCAGGTAGAAGCAAGCAGGGCTGTGGGGAGGGGAGGTCAGGTGTCGCAGGGCTGGGCCTGTGTGAAAGCAGGTGAGTGAGGAGGAGGGCTGGGGAGGAGGGGGAGCAGACAGTGCACTGTGGCAGGGGGTTCTGAGTGTGGATAGTGTGGCATTGGGGGTGTTGGCCAGGGCAGAGACCAGCTGTGGCTGGCATTTTGGCAGAGATTGGTTGGTTGTTGTGTGGAGAAGCAGCTGCAGGGGAGGTTGGGGCAGGGGTGGGAAGGACTGGAGGGGGCCGTGACAACTGGTAATAGTTCTTCTGTAGGAGCTGCAGGAATGTCAGCCAATAGGGTCTGAGTGTCCAGGGAAGGAAGAGCAAAGGTTGAGCTCTAGATTGGGGAGCACTCATGCCATTCTTTTATTTTTACGTATTTATTATTTTTTAAACGTACATTTTTCTTCTCCAGTAGAACCTAGGACATTACTGGAAATCCTATTTCAGTGTCGGGAAGGGCGAGGAGCCTGTTTTTGATGGAGAAGCTGGGAAGCTACGTTTTGGTTAACGGATGGACTGGAATGGATGGCTGAGTTTCTGGAGGATCACTGCTCGAAGTCAACTTGGGGTAGAAAAGTCTGCGAGACTCCATTCCCCAATTAACCAGCAGAAAAGACAGGCCTCAGGTAGGATGGTTCCTGAACCAACAGAACCAAAGTGAGGGGTCATGAGGTTTTGAGTTCAAATCCCAGTCTTGCCAAACGGGAAAGAATAGAATAGAATAGAATTCAGGGTTCCCACCTTTGTTTTTAAAAACGCACACATCGGACAGGCTCCAGAAAGTTCTCCTGAGGGAACACAGCGTTCTGTCTCAGAGGACTGACGCTTTTTCCAGTTCCCTGACTTGGGTTCTTTTTGGACTTTCAGTCAGATTCTAATGAGACCCATTTTACAGATGGGAAAACAGAGGCTTGGGGTTGAGCCTGCGTGAGACTCCAATCATACTCTGCAGGGTATTAGCACAGGCATACTTCTCTCCTCTGCAGAGATGAAAACCGAGGGACCAGATAGATGCATTCTAGAAGTTAAAAAAAAATTCAGATGGCAGGAAGCTGGGGGCAGAACTGGGGAGATTTGGCCAGCAGGGAGTAGCCTGGGGACTCTGTGTACAGGGGGTGGGGAGTTGTGGTCTCTTACAACTAAGGGACACGATTTCTTTCTCTTTTTAAAAACCAGATCTGCAGGTAGAAATGTCTTTAGGGACCCACTGTGCGCCACGCACTGTGACAATAAATATTTCCTGCCTGAACAATGGTAGAATGAGTGAATGATTCTGTTTACTCTCGTTCTGCATTGTCAGAACGAATGAACGGAGCGAGTATCTGCCTGGCTACATCTTTCAACAACAAGCCCTTTACAACATCAGTCCCTAAACGGGGGACCTGCTCCGTAGCAACACCCCCCCTCCCCTTCTGTGCTGTCTCTGGAGTTTTAGATGAAGCGCAGGATCTGCTGTTTCCTGGGGAAAAGCCTTTCTTTTGCTTTGTTCGGCGCTGGAAAGTGAGCGTGCACGTGGCTGTCAAAATGCCTCTTGCTTTCTTTTGGCTGTGCCTTTGGGACACAGGGGGTAGGGGGTGGTGTTCAGCAGAAAGGTCCAGGCTACAGGGATGTGCATCAGAGCCTGACCTGCAGCATTGACCGTGTGTCTGTCTGGCACTCACAGAGAATCTCTGCCCAGTTCAGGTTAAAAAAAAAAAAAACCAAAACACCAAGGGGCTGAATGACCTGCTTCGGGTCAAAGGCACCTGTTTGGGGGTTAAGTTCACTAACTGTGGCCTGGGTGTCGCAGAAGCTGAAGTAAACCCTCCTGAGTTGCTCTGGAGGTTAGGAGAGAGGGATCTCCAGGGGCAGGGAGGGGAGGGAGGGCGCTCCAAGGTGACCAAAGACAATAAAGAGAAATTGTGTCAGCGCTGCTCCTCCCCGGGGGTTGGTTTTGGCTCTAGAAGCAAGAGAGAAAACAAAGCTGGGGAGGCATTTATTCTGGAGTTGGTGGAAGCCTTCTGCTGGGCCCTGGTGTAGGTGACAGCCCGCACATCCCAGTGAGGGGCAGGGTGGGGGGTGGGAGAGGGGGGAGGCGCGGCCACTTTAGGCTCTGGTGAGTTAATTAGGGTTCAGGAGTCTAGCCTGCCTAGAAGTGAGGGGGAGGGGAGAGGCTCGATTTGCATACTGCTCATTTGCATGCATCTCATTTGCATAATGCTCCTCACAAATCCTGCAGCCAGAAGGCTGAGGGCTGTCTGAGGGAGGGGGCGGGGAGGGCTGGAGGTGCCCCGGGCTGCGGCAGGCGGAGGGCCCCCCCCCCCACCGGGAAGCCCTTCTGCCTGTCTGTCCTCACCATAGTCCACCCCCAGTGGCTCCTTTGCAGGCCCCCCTCTGTGCTGTCCACCCATTGCACCTGGAGTGGCCCTGGCAGACAGCCTTTTGGGGACAATTCCCTGCCCTGGGCTGTGGGAGACGGGGGTCCCAGCCCCTTAGCCAAGCCCCTCCCAGCCCCTCTTCCCCTGTCCCTTCTTCTGGTTCCGGGTCACCCGCCTCTGGGTGATGTGCCCCTGCCCCATTGGTTCCACATGGCCCCTGCATCCTCTTCAAGAGCACAGAATCCTCTTCGTGTGGCCAGAGGACCTGTAGCCATCTGCATTCCAGAATTTTCCACTGGGTGATGCAGGGGCTTATGGGGTCTGGAGCTTTGTCCCTGTGCACTCACCTGGAAGGGCCCTGGCTCCCGCAGCTCTGTGCCCAGCTGCGCAGGTGTGCGGGCAGTAGTGCCCAGTTAATGCTGGCTGGCTGGGGGAAATGGATGACCCCAGTGGGAGGGCTTCCAGTCAGACCGAAGGGAGTCTGCTGACCCCTTTAATCTCGCAGGATGGGGGGAGAAAGCGTGGGAAGGGTGGGGTCTCTGAGTACCCCCCCCCGGCCTGGGAGAGAGATACCGAGGCTGGGAGTAAAAGGGGGGCGTCCCAGGCTGGCTGGGACACTGGGTCTGAAGTCAGAGATGCCCAGGGTGCCGACGCAGCAGCGCTCATGTTTGTTGCCTGGATTTCCCACAGGCCTCCAAGGGGGACTGGAAAAGGTGGCACTGACCACAGACCTACTATGTGTCACGCCTACTATGTGTCACGCCTACTATGGGCCTCACAGAGGCTGTTTCCTGCAAGGGGCGGCCGTGGCTAGGAGGTGGCTAGATTCCACCTAAGACCGTACCAGCCGGGAGGAGGGTCTGGCTGCTACAGCCCTGTCCCTGGGGCCCCACAGCAGGGGGCAGTGGGTGACACAGTGGCGTGGCCTATCTGTGTGTTCAGAAAAGTGTAAGAGAAGAGAGAGTCAGATAACAGGGTGGGTAGGCATTGGGGAGAAGGGTGAGGAAGGAGAAGAGGAGGGGGAGGAGAAGGGGAAGAGGAAGAGGAGGAAGAGGGGAAGCAAAGAGGAGAAAGTGGGAGACAGAGGGGGAGGAGAGGAGAGAGGCTGGGAAGAAGGGGGAGGGAAATCTGAGATGTTAATTAATTCTGACTGGGTAATACAGACGGCTTTTTCTTTTTGTTTGTTTTTCTTTTTGGCTTAAGAGTTTATCCCATAGAACTTTCTAGAACGGTCTAGAAGCTTCCATCCATTGCAGTTTGCTTAACATTAGCCACGTGGAGCTCTTGAGCACCGGGCCACGGGGCCAACGCAGGGATTTTTTAATGGTGTTTGGATTTAAATTGGGATGTGCACAGGAAGGCGGCAGTTTCAACATGAGCACATCGAGGACAATCTTTCTTTTCCGTAGACAGGGCATGGTGGTGACCTCCCTGTCTTTCTGTGCGCCCCACTTGGGACTGTCCGGATCCTGACTTTCCTGATGTTTCTCCCTCATCTCCTCCCGCTCATCCCTCTCTAGGTGTGTGCACGCACGCACACACGCACACGCACACACCCACACCCACGCTCGGAGGTTTAATTTTAGCTGATTCTCTCTCAAGGACAAAGTCTATATTTTTATTTTAATTTATGGTGCCTGAACCGTTTCCAAGCTTTACTTTTAGAAGCTGTCAATATTAGTGACATGTGGCATTTTGGGTACTTTTCTCTGCTGGTGGGGCCTAAATTTATTGTCATTTCTTGTCACTCCGCACAACGTCTGGCGTGCCAGGAGTGATATAAACAGAGGCGATTTATGTGCGGGTTGGGGGGAGGTTAAGAGAATGAATTCAAACTTTTTTTTCTAATCCCTCTGAGATGGTCACGCACTTGGCGGAAAGTGTTTTCCCGGCGGCGGAAGCCACAGCTGCCCCGGTGAGGCCCTGTGATCCCTGCTTTCACGCGTTGATGCACACAGTAGGCCTTCAGCTAGGATGACGGAAGGGACAGGGGACCTCAGCGGGGAATCTGAAGGCCGGCGGTCCCCGCGGTCATGATTAGAGTATATCTTTGTTGTTCTTGTCATTCTATTGCTCGGAAGCTGTTCCCTAGCACCCCAGTGACCTTGCTTATGGGGGCCCTGGAGATCTGCACGCAAGGCCTTTTCTGGGTGACCTGTTCCTCTCGATTGCTGCCCTCCTCCCTCCTTCTTTCCCAGTTGCCTGTGAGACCCAGTGGGGTTTGGGGCCTTCACCACCTCTCTCGAGGACAGCAGGAATGAGCTGCTAACCTTGGCTCTGGAAATCTCCTTGACACATACACGGGCATTCTATTCTGAGAAGTCTAAGGTGTGCTTAGGAGGGTCAAATGTGGAGACAAGGATGCTTGGGCTCCAGGATTCTCCTCCCTCCATGCATGGGTGGGGGATGGCATTCCCTGTGGGTTAGAGTGTGGGTACACACACACACACACACACACACACACACACACACACACACACACGGTTTCATGTCCCCCACCGCACGGATGGGAAAACCGAGTCTCTAAGAGCTGGAGTCCTGCCTTGGGAGGTTTGCCCTTGGGGACCTTGGCTCTTCCCCTGACATTGGCCTCTGCCCATGGTGGGAGCACAGGGAGTTTAGTTCAAAGCACCCCTCAAGCCTTAAGCATTTCCCTGCGCCCCTCCTTACCCCACCTGTCTGGGCTGCAACTTGGAGGTGGTCCAGGTGTTCCCCGCCCATGGGGGGGGGGCTCCTCTGTGATTCCTCTGTCTCCAGCCAGCACCCAGTGAGCTGGGGCGGAGGGTGGGGGGAGGGTGGCTGGGATGGGGGGCTGCCCTGAGGAGCACACTGTAGCATGCAGATCACCCCATTAAAATTTCATGTGGATTCAAGAATCCGCTGTTGACTCCAGTGATGCACCTAAGTATGAAAATTCCTGGGAAGGCTCATTCATTGTTACTCAAATCAAATGGTTGAACGGCCACTAATGAGGCAGACAAGGGCTCCGTCACCCGGAGGCTGGAGGGGGAGGCAGAGGAGCAGCCACTAAATTATTCATCTCCTCTTGTTTGAGTTTCCAATCTCAAGGAGTCTCTGGCAGGGGAGGAGAGGGGCGGGCAGCGGGAGACGGGGGGGGGGGGGGCAGACAGCTCTCCTCCCTGTGCCAGCTGGGGAAGGCTGGATGGCTAATTGAGAACTATTCACCCACCCCCTTCCCCAGGGCCCCCCTCTTCCATCTCTCATTCTGAGTGCCAGCCCTGTGGCACCTCCTCCAGCACCTGCCACACAGCCTGGCTTTCCCTCCTCTCCAAGGCTGTGTGTCAGCCAAGGGCAGAGAAGGGAATGGCTTTCAGGTAGGACCCAGGGACAGGTGGCTGAAGCTCACAAGACCTCTGCAGGCGTGGCCGGTCATGCTTCTACCTCCCCTGCGGGTTCTCGGGATCTCTGCGGGCTGGTAGCCAGTGACAGCCTTACTCGTGTTTTAAATGCTCGCACCCATCGCAAGGGCTTCTAGTTAAAATGTCCATGGAGCGGGAGGGAAGACTCTGTAGTGTCTGAGGGCTTCCTAGAGGCGATTGGAACTGCTCATTTGCAGGTCAGCCTGGTGTCAGATCAAGACACTGGTCCCCAGGCTTCCTGTGCCCTAGCGTGCCTGGCCTATCTTCATTCCTGGAGGCTCTCTCCTCTGAAGCTTGTGTGGGTGATGGTCATGGGGCCTGAACTCAGGACCTGGGCGCTGTTCCTGAGCCGCTTTTGCTCAAGGCGAGCGCTCTACGACTTTGAGCCCCAGGGCCACTTCCGGTTTTCTGGTGGTTCATTGGGGAGGAGAGTCTCACAGAGTTTTCCTGCCTGGCTGGCTTTGAACGTCTATGTTCAGATCTCAGCCTCCTGAGTAGCTAGGATGACAGGCGTGAGTCACGGCCGCGCGCAGCCCACCCGAGGCCTTGAGCCCTCCCTCCCCGCCTGGCTCTCACCTGCCGCCAGGTTTTTTATTTTATTTTATTTTTTTGTTTTGTACTTGTTACTAACACCTCCCTTCATTTCTTCCCTCACATCTTCTGGGCATTTTGCAAGTCTCGGCTTCTCCCCCACGCTTTTCTAAGCTTTCAGCACTAACAAGATTTCTCTCTTCCCTGAGCGAAACCATTTGCAGAGAAGGACCTCAGGGTCCAATGGCTCCCGTTGTGAGGGGAAGACGCTGCCTTCCTCCCCCTCATCTGGCTTCTCCTGGGCCTCCTCCTACCCCCTAATCATGTACCCCAGGTTCTGCTGGGGTGAGCTGGCACCGGGGGCTCACCAGCTAGACAGCTGCTCCTTCTGTTCTTTGCAATCGCTGCCTGAACACCTCCCCCAAAAGAACAGCCTCTCAGAAGGAACTGGGCTTCAGGGAAGCTGTCCAGATGATCCCGGGCCTAGAAGGGAGGGTGGATGGCCATTCTCCAATGGGGCTTGAGTGCAAAGACACAATCCCTGCTCCCCCACGCCAAGTACCAGCACCCACGGTCTCCCTTCCCCCTCCCACCCATCCCGCATTTCCTAATTATGACTGGGCTGTAAAAAAGAAAAAAAAAATCCCTCTCTCTCCTGCCAACATTATCTCAGTAAACGTTCAGTGCGCTCGCGAGGTTAATGTTGCGCCGTAAATCCACAGTGGGTCGAACAAGAGTGACTGAAGGAGGTGTCCATAAATCTCCAGAAATGGCTCGGGTTTGTTTATTTAATAAAATAGCATTTCGTGGGACGGCCCGGCGTGCGGTGGTGGGTGTCTGGGAAGGGCGGGGTGCCGTGTGCGTCCACGGGGTGCTGGCTTTAGGGCCCGTGGCCGCTGCGCCCCTGGTCTCTGTACTGCCCTTGAAATTCTTTACTGGGGCCCCGTCTGTGTTTGCAGTGACTCTGGGAGGCCCAGGACACGCATCACGCTGCCTGGCCTGAACACGCACGCGCACACATGTACGCTGGGCCTCCCAGAGACCTCCTTCAGGGATTTGTAAGGGAGATTTTGCTCACATGGGGCTGGGAAATCAAAGGAAAATCTCATTTTTCCCGTGTTGGGTGGAGATAAATGCTGAATACCCCGGGCAGCCCCGGTGTAAACGAACCTGGATGCTAATAACCCCAGACTTACCTGGATTCAACAGGAAGAAGGTCTTGTGTTCACCTCTTCTGGCCTCAGTTTCCCTCTCTACCCAATGGAGACGATCACTTTTTGTTTTTGGTTTTTATTTATTCCCCACCCCCACCCCGGTTTGAACTCAGTGCCTGGGCGCTGTCCCTGAACCTCTTATCTCAAGGCTAGAGCACCACCACTTTGAGCCACAGCTCCACTTCTGGGTTTTTCTGTTGTTAATTGGAGATATGAGTCTCAACGGACTTTGCTGCCCGGCTGGCTTTGAACCATGATCTTCAGATCTCACCCTCTTGAGTAGCTAGGATGATAGGTGTGAGCCACTGGCGCTTGGCTTATTTTTGCTTCTTTACAGATGCTGAAATGTTTGCTTAAGATGGTTCCCTTTGGCCGGGTGCTGGTGGCTTATGCCTGTAATCCTGTCTACTCAGGAGGCTGAGATCTGAGGATCATGGTTCAAAGCCAGCCCAGGCTTTATATGTGTGTGTGTGTGTGTGTGTGTGTGTGTGTGTGTGTGTGTGTGTGTGTGTGTGTGGCGCTGTAGCTCAAGCGGTAGAGCGCTTGCCTTGAGCTGAAGAGTTGAGGGACAGTGCCCAGGCCAGAGTTCAAGTCCCACGACCGACCAAAAAAAAAAAAAAGTCTCCCTTCCCTCCTTGGCTTTACCTATGAGTTTTTAGCATTGTGTTTACTCTGGGCTGTCTTCCTTAATTAGTTTTGGCTGAACATCATCCATTGCCTTTCATTCTTTTATTTTTTTTCTTTATTTTTTGTCTGTCCTGGACCTTGAATTCAGGGCCTGGGTGCTATCCCTGAACCTCTTTGTGCTCAAGGCTAACACTCTACCACTTGAGCCACAGCATCATTTCCAGACTTTTCTGAGTATTTTATTAGGGATAAGAGTCTCAAGGACTTTTCTGCCCAGGCTGGCTTTGGACTGAGATCCTTAGGTCTCAGCCTCCTGAGTAGCTAGGATGACAGGCGTGAGCCACTGGTACCTGACTTCTCTTTGAATAGACCTGGCTGCAATCTGGAGATGGAAGGCAGTGGGGTGTGATCAATAGGCAGAGCAGGGAGACAGGATACACTCGCATCTGTGTCCCAGAGAATCTGGCCTAGGAGGAAGGCCGTGTGGTCTAGTGCTAGGGCCAGGTTGTTGGGGGCCCTGGGTTTGAATCCTGACTCTGACACTGAAGCACCACAGCCACTTCCATGGCAGTGCTCGAGAGGATTAACCCTCTCTTCTCCTTCCTTGGAGGCTGGAGGCCTCTCCATCCCCTATTTGGGGGCTGAGAGCTACCTGAGCTGGATTTGGGTCAAGGGTTTGTGTGGCCGGGCACACTGATAGATGGGCAGTGGGGGAAAGCAGACGGGAAGCTGGAAACCAGGTGACCAGCCATGATTAGCCTGTCCCTGACTTGTCAGAACCCGCCCCAGGCCTCAAAGGGAACAGTGATACATTGTGGGAACTCTCCTCCCCTCCCCTCCCCTCCCCTTCTCCCCTCCCCTCCACTTCCCTCCCCCTCCCCTCCCCTCCCCTCCCCTTCTCCCCTCCCCTTCATTTCCCTCCCCCTCCCCTCCCCTCCCCTCCTCCCCTCCCCTCTCCTCTCCTCCCCTCCCCTCCTCTCCTCTCCTCTTCTCTCCTCTCCTCTCCTCTTTTCTCCTCTCCTCTCCCCTCCTCTCCTCTCCTCTCTTCTTCTCTCTCCTCTGCTCTTCTCTTCTCCCCTGGCCAGGCCCAATGGCAGATCACCCTATCAAGAGCCAGAGAGAGTCAATGCCTGCAGCCATGTCTTCGCTCTGAGTTTAATTTGGCCAGAGCTATTGATGATTTAATAACAGCTGCCTGATTACGAGAGCTTCATCTACAGACGAATTCCCCAGGGCTAATTGCTGAGTGGCGGATGAACCCAGCGGCGTGCATGAGAATTACCTGGGTGTCTCATGACTGATGCTCACCTCACGCCAGCCTCAGTGTCTCTCCGGCTCGGTGGGGCTGATACGGGGGGGGGGGGCACACTACCCTTGCTTGCTGGGGCTGCTCTGTGTAGATGGGGTGGGAGCAGCTGCTGGAATATGACCACACACACACACACACACACACACACACACACACACACACACACACACACACACGTCTCCTGTCATTTCTCAATGTTACCTGGGAGGGAGGATATCCTTCCCTCCTTGCCCCAGCTGAGTCCCACTATCCCAGACCAATTCTAGAATCTGGGGTTGGGGAGGGGCTGGGTTTGGTGTTTTCTACTGAGTTTCCTGCATTGAGATGACCTAGGATTGGGTCAGGGTCAGCCAAGACCTCACACAACAAAAGAGTTGCTGAGTTCCTGCCCTTCATTATACTCTTTTCCTTATTTACCACACAGGTCAAGTTCACAGTGCCCTTATTTGAGTTCTCTCCTTCCAGATACTTCTGGAAGGCAGCCACAGAGTCCTGCTGTGGTGGCTCATGACTTCAGGGTGGCTGGAGTGCTGTTTAGTTTTTTCCTTCAAAATGCATTGCCATGAGGAGCCGTGTGCTCTTCCCGTCCTCTGGTGTGGTTGGATTTATCTGCTTCTGTTGCAGGAAAATGAATTTCTGAGAGGGTCAGTTAATTCTCTCGAGGTCATGGAGCTAGCTGGTAGGCTAGCTGAAGGCAGGATCTGGGACAAGTCTCTAAGTTCTGGTGACCGGGGCACTCTGTCATTTGTTTCCTGTCATCTCTCAGAGAGCCTGGCAGCAGGGCCGACCTCCCATGCTCCACCTTGGCGGAGAGGGGAATGTGCCTCTAAGGTGCTTTGCTGATGCCCAGCCTGGAAGTTCTGTCTCTCCTTGGATGGTCCCGTGATCCCCTTTGGGGGGGGAGGAAGGAGTGGGAAGTGGACCGGTCATTGTCTTGGGTAGTAAGCGGGGGGTGTGGGGGGGTCCTCACCTCAAAGCTGGAGGTCCCAGAGCATTGTGGCACACTCCCGTGAGAGAGGATGGGGCCACAAACCAAGGAGTCAGCGGCCCCTGCCATCCATGTGAACTGCCGGGACAGCCTCTGGGCCCACACAATCCACTGACCGGGAGCTGTGGGCCTGGCTCTGCTGTGGTTGGCTCTGTCCTGGCAGGAAGTGCCTAGTGGTCTTGGAGCCCAGACAGGAAGTGACTCCCGAGTTTGGGGTCAATGTCTGTCTCATCTTTGTTCCAAGGCCACTGTGAGCCTTGAGGGCTGTTGTGGTGTTCCCGGGAAAAGCCAGCCATGTGGAAGTCCGCGTGGCATGTCAGGGACGGCTGGCTGGTGAGCGGGTACCCCGAGTGCCGGAGGAGAAGCGTGGAGGAGAGGGGAGATCACGGGAGGCCATCATTTCCATTTGAACCCAGCGTTCACGCTAATTTTAGAAGCGTTCGGAGACAGGAGTGGGTTGTACGTGTCTCTGTCAGGTCATAGGTAGCTTAACATTTTTCTGCGTCTAGCATGGATATTAGCCAAAAAAAAAAAAAAATTACATGGAAAGAAACTCCCCTTTTATAGAAGCTCGCCAGGAGTGTCTCGTGTAATGACAACGATTCGTAACCCACACGGAACACTGCCTAATGCTTGCGAGATCCTTGTGTGGAAAATCAGACACCTCGGAAGTGAGAGGGGAGACCAGGGGGAGGGTTGCAGCCCAGAGGAGGGAGGAGAGAGGGGGGCTGGGGAGGGAGAGATGGAGGGGGAGGAGGGGAAGGAGGGCAGAAAGGGGGAGGGGGACAGGGCGAGGGGGACGTGGACACCACTTTGCCGGTCTGTGGGATGGGTGGGGAGGTGGTCTCTGTGAATCTTTCCAGTCAGGAAAGACCCCACTGGTGTCTGCAAACGTGGACCGTGTCTGAGCCATCTGCTGGGGAAGAGGCTCCCTCAGGTGCTGGCTAGGGCTAGTGGCTCCTCCCATCTACCCGGGAGCCACTGGCTGAACGTTAAAGGAGGATCCCCACCTTCATGGTGTCACCGGAGTAAAAAGTTCAGTCACACCAAACCCGAGGTGAGCAACTGTCCAGAAAGGAGTGGAGTTTGCTGAGGTGCATGGGGACCCAGGACCCCGCCCCCTCCCCCAAGCCTGCTCCAGCCCTGTCCTGAACTTCCTCCTCTTCCTGTTACTCCTCTTGCTCCAGAGCTCCATCTTCAGCCCTTGTCCAGCAGACTCTGACATGAGAGAGAGAGAGAGAGAGAGAGAGAGAGAGAGAGAGAGAGAGAGCGCAGAGCTAGGAAGAGGGGCATGAGGAAGATTGATGCTGGCATTGTTGCCATGGCAACGGCAGGATGGACCTGAGGCCCAGGGCTGGGAGCAGCTCCTCCAGCTCTTCCTGAGTCCCCAGGCTGCCCAGGGAAGGCAGGGAGCTCAGTTGCACCCCCCCAACACAGGCGGAGCCTCAGGGTGACAGCCGGTAGGCTAGGAGGACCCAGAGCCTGGGATGCTCTCCTGGAAGCATCTGTTGAAGCAGCGGCTGCTTAGAGACTTGTCCAAACCCACTCACTGAAGGATAGGAGAAACTGAGAACTGAGAAGGGTGTGGAGGCAACATCCTTCCTGAACACCTACGATGTGTCCCGAATACCTACTATGTATTCTGGACTTACTACTACTTTCTAATACCTGGCCCGCTCAGACAATGTGATCTGAGATGACAGGAAGGCAGTTGGGGTAGAGCCTAGGTGTAGAGAGCCCCGAGTTCACATCCAGGCTCTTCCTGCCTGGAGGGCAGGACATGTTACTCACGTTCTCTGAGCCTCATTTCCATCTTCCACAAAAGGGGTGAAGTGTGTGTCCCGTGTGGACCATGAGGACCGTTCCATTTCTGAATGACGTGGTGGGGCTCTATGATTGGTGAAGGGCAAATGTTGCATAAATGCTATGCATGGTAATGAATGTGATGGCCAGGCTATCCGAAGGAACATTCTCATCTTGCTGGCAACAGAACTCTGGGATGACTTGATATTGCTCCTTTGCCTACTTCACACCAATATGTGTACATATATATATATATGTAGCATAGCATATATTATATATATTATATATTACCCTGACTTTTAGAGAGCAGAGATCTGACAGCTAATGAGAAATACCTGGGTCATGAATTGTGCTGGGCTCTCTGTTCAGTGTTGGGTACAGACTCCTGATAATAGTCCTTCAGATTCAATGCCCTTGTGGGGAGAGAGCACACGGAGGTTCAGACAGGTGGCGCGAATCACCCAGGGCCACACAGCTGGTGAGAGGTGAGGCCACAGCCACCCTGGACTTGTGAATGGAGCCTGGTCCATGCTGCTGACCGTGGTCCTGAAATGACCTGAGCCTTGGCTCAAAATCCCTTGTGTGCACTGAGACATTGAAGTGGCCCTCTTGTGTTCTAGTGGTGTTTTAGTTCTGTGCCATACATTTAAGCCATGAACCACCCGGAGTGGCCGGTTTTATTTGATGAGAACCGGGGCTCTGGATTTTCATTCTCTGCATACAGATCTCTAGTTTTACAGGACACACTGTACAATGGATCGAATGAGCACAAGCTCATGTACAATTATTATGTGTTAATTAAGAATAAGCATAAGGAAAAAGGAGCCAGGCGTGGTGGTGCATGCTTGTAATCCCAGGCTGAGGCAGAGGATTGTGAGTTTGAGGTCATCCTAGGTTATATGGTGAGACCCTATCTCAGAAAAATAAACAAGTAAACAAACCAACAACAACAACCCCTCAAAGCTAGGCATTGGTGGCTCATAACTGTCATCCTAACTACTCAGGAGGTTGAGATCTGAGAAGAGCAGTTCAAAGCCAGCCTGGGCAGAAAAGTCTGTGAGACTCTTATCAATCAGCCACCAGAAAACCAGAAGTGGAGCTGTAGCCCAAAGTGGCAGAGCACTAGCCTTGAGTGAAAAAAAACTCAGGGACAAGTGCCCAGGCTCTGAGTTCAAGGCCCATGACTGATAA
This sequence comes from Dipodomys spectabilis, assembly GCF_019054845.1. Classification (NCBI taxonomy): domain Eukaryota; kingdom Metazoa; phylum Chordata; class Mammalia; order Rodentia; family Heteromyidae; genus Dipodomys; species Dipodomys spectabilis. The sequence continues at coordinate 45,467 of NW_024871279.1, forward strand.
AAAAAAAATCAAAACACAACCCCCTCTCAAAACATAAAAAAAGAAGTAGGAAAAGGTGCAGAAGGAAGATCACAAGGGAGGGTCAGAATATTCCAGAACAACCCAGCTCTGGGAGGATCGCTCTGGAGACTTAGGTGACTTGATTCGATGTATACTCTGAACAACAGAGTGCTAGAGAAAGCCGTTTTCCCTCCCGTGATCTGGAAGTGGAGATTGTTTTGCTCCCTCTCGCCATATTGGTGATTAGAATCCATGTCTGTCACTCATGATCGGGGAGGCTGAGCCCCCCAGCACCCCCATCCTTTGGGGAGTCAAGGACAGAAGAGAGAAAATACCGGAGCAAGGTCTGGCCACAGAGGCAGGAAGCTGGGCACTTTCTCTGTGGCCCTCCCCTCAGGGCGGCTGCCCATGGCACTGGGCAGCACCGGCTTGCCAGGCCTAGCCCAGATCACAGGGCTCTGGGAAGAGCTCCGAGGCGTAGCCAGACAGCCACGCTCCTTGGCAACGAGGTCACTTCCTGTCGTCAAGCTCCACGCTGCTTGGAAGAGGGTCGGCGGCGTGTTGTGCCCGCGGGAAGGGTGCCTGCTGTAGGGCCGGGTGCGTTGGTGGCGTGTAACTGCCTCTTCCAAGCAGGGGAAATTGCTTCAAAGTTACTATTTCCCTGGCTTTGGTAATAACCTGCTTAATGTCTTGTGTCAGACTAATTACAGCGTAATTACCTTTTTTAATAACAGGTACTTTTAATTGGTGCCGGGTTAAACAATTCTGTTGTAAAAATGGGTTGTTTTACATTCGGGGCTGGAGTTGGTGAAGCACTGGGCAACCTTGAGATGAGCGGGTACGCGACAGGCCGGGCGGGGTACAGACGGGCACCGCCATTGCATCCCGGCCTCCAGCACCTCGGACCCACATGGTCCACATTTTCATTCACACACAGACTTGGTTTTTAGGGGGGATGAGTCTAGACTGACTTGTGCTGATACCCACTCTATCCCATCCTTCTTATAAAAGCGTATCAGTGAAGCTGGGTGCTGGTGGCTCACGCCTGTAATCCCAGCTACTTAGGAGGCTGAGATCTGAGGATGGCAGTTCAAAGCCAACCTGGACAGGGAAGTCCATGAGACTCTGTGCTGCAATTAACCACCCCAAAAGTCAGAATTGGAGCTGTGGCTCAAGTGATAGAGCACCAGCTCTGAGCAAAAAAAAAAAGCTAAAGTCAGTACCCAGGCCCTAAGTTCAAGCTGCCGGGACTGGTATACAGACACACAAACACAGACACAGATATACAGACAGACAGACAGGCACACACACACACACACACACACACACACACACAGAGGACTATGGGGAGGGATCTGAAATCTCACATATGAAGTTTAATCTCAGCTCCACAGTGGACAGTGTAGGCCCAGGGCGGCCTCTAAACCACTCCGGGCCTGTTTCTCACCTGTAAGCATGGAAGGTCAGAGGTCATGCTGTGTTCCAACCTCGTGGGCAGAGATGTTGTAAACGGAGGCCGGTGCCTTGATTCCTGTTGATTCCTGTCCTCCCCGCTGAGCGCCAGCCCCTGCCCTCCCCACCCTTGAATTCTCCCCCAGGAGACCCCTGAGCACCCCCAGATGTATTTCCTCAGGTCCTGGCTGCGGAGAGATGGCACACACTCACCTCGTCGCCGCAGCTTTTAGCATTTCATTACAAAACCTGACAGGTCATTTCATAATAATTTATTAGCACAGAGTCAATTTTTATTAATTACAACCATTAATTTATCAGTGTTCCTGTCATCCGAAGTTTGGTCAGAAATGAAAGGAGAGAAGAGAGAAGAAAAATGGGCCGAAGTGGGAGCTGGGGGGTGGAGGGGAGGTGGAGAGGATCGGGGATGGAGGGGAAGGCGCAGGGGGTTGGGAAGGCTCGGGGTCGGAGGCTGCCTCCTTCATGTCCCTCCTTGGACAGGACCTCAGAGCCCTGGGCAGGGCACGGCAGCCAGAGGCCCGAGTGCTAACTTCCCTCCTTATGCAGGAACGGAGGAGGGCGGGTGTGACTGGAGGCATTGCTGCTCAGACACAAGGACCTGGAGCCGGGCTGGGGTACTCTCCCCTCCTGCTCCTCCTCCTCCTCCTCCCCCTCCTCCTACCTCCCCTCCTCCTCCTCCTCCCTCCTCTTCCCCCTCCTCCTCCCCTCCTCCCCCTCCTCCTCCTCCTCCCCCTCCTCCTCCTCCTCCTCCCCCCTCCACCTCCTCCTCCCCCCTCCTCCTCCCCCTCCTCCTCCCTCCCTCCTCCTTCTCTTCCCCCCTCCTCCTCCCCCTCCTCCTCCTCCTCCCTCCCTCCTCTTCCCCCTCCTCCTCCCCCTCCTCCTCCTCCTCCCCCTCCTCCTCCGGGTCCTCCCTCCTCCTCTCCTCCTCCCCCTCCTCCTCCTCCCCCTCCTCCTCCGGGTCCTCCTCCTCCTCCTCCTCCTCCCCCTCCTCCTGGTCCTCCTCCCCTCCTCCTCCTCTTCCCCTCCTCCTCCTCCTCCTCCTCCTCCTCTTCCCCTCCTCCACCCCCTCCTCCCCCTCCCCCCTCCTCTCCCTCCTCCCCCTCCCCCTCCTCCTCCTCCCCCCCTCCTCCTCCTCCTCCCCCTCCTCCTCCTCCTCCCCCCTCTCCTCTTCCCCCTCTCCTCCCCCTCCTCCCCCTCCTCCTCCTCTTCCTCCTTCCCCCTCCTCCTTCTCCTCCCCCCTCCTCCTCCTCCTCCTCCCCCTCCTCCTCCTCTTCCCCCCTCCTCCTCCTCCTGCCCCTCTCCCCCTCCTCCTCCTCCTCCTCCCCCCCTCCTCCTCCTCCCCCTCCTCCACCTCCTCCTCCTCCCCCTCCTCTTCCTCCTCCTCCCCCTCCTCCTCCCCCTCCTCCTCCCCCCCCTCCTCCTCCTCCTCCTCCCCCTCCTCCTCCTCCTCCTCCTCCCCCTCCTCCACCTCCTCCCCTCCTCCTCCCCCTCCTCCCCCTCCTCCTCCCCCTCCTCCTCCTCCCCCCTCCTCTCCTCCTCTTCCCCCTCCTCCTCCCCCCTCCTCCTCCTCCTCCTCCTCTTCCCCCTCCTCCTCCTCATCCCCCTCCTCCTCCGGGTCCTCCTCCTCCTCCTCCTCCTCCCCCTCCTCCTGGTCCTCCTCCTCCTCCTCCTCCTCCTCCCGCTCCTCCTCCCCCCTCTTCCTCCTCCTCTTCCTCCTCCTCCTCCTCTTCCCCCTCCCTCCTCCTCCTCCTCCTCCTCCTCTTCCCCCTCCTCCTCCCCCTCCTCCTCCTCCTCCTCCCCCCCTCTTCCTCCTCCTCCCCCTCCTCCTCCCCCTCCTCTTCCCCTCCTCCTCCTCCTCCTCCCCCCTCTTCCTCCTCCTCAACCCCTCCTCCTCCTCTTCCCCCTCCTCCTCCCCCCTCCTCCTCCTCCCCCTCCTCCTCCTCCTCCTCCTCCCCCCCTCCTCCTCCTCCCCTCCTCCTCCTCCTCCCCTCCTCCTCCTCCCCTCTTCCCCCTCCTCCTCCCCCTCCTCCCCCTCCTCCTCCTCCTCCTCCTCCTCCTTCCCCCCCTCCTCCTTCTCCTCCCCCTCCTCCTCCTCCTCCTCCTCCCCCTCCTCCTCCTCTTCCCCCTCCTCCTCCTCCTCCCCCCTCCTCCCCCTCCTCCTCCTCCTCCTCCCCCTCCTCCTCCTCCTCCTCCTCCCCCTCCTCCACCTCCTCCTCCTCCCCCTCCTCTTCCTCCTCCTCCCCCTCCTCCTCCCCCTCCTCCTCCCCCCCCTCCTCCCCTCCTCCTCCTCCTCCCCTTCCTCCTGGTCCTCCTCCTCCCCCTCCTCCTCCTGGTCCTCTTCCTCCTCCTCCTCCTCCTCCTCCTCCCCTTCCTCCTGGTCCTCCTCCTCCCCCTCCTCCTCCCGCTCCTCCTCCCCCTCCTCCTCCCGCTCCTCCTCCCCCTCCTCCTCCCCCTTCTCTTCCCCCTCTTCTTCCCCCTCCTCCTCCCCCTCCCCCTCCTCTTCCCCCTCCTCCTCCCCCTCCTCCTCCTCCTCCCCCTCCTCCTCCCCCTCCCCCTCCTCCTCCTCCCCCTCCTCCTCCCCCTCCTCCTCCTCCCCCTCTTCCTCCTCCTCCTCCTCCCCCCCTCCTCCTCCTCCCCCTCTTCCTCCTCCTCCTCCTCCCCCTCCTCCTCCTCCCCCTCTTCCTCCTCCTCCTCCTCCCCCTCCTCCTCCCCCTCCTCCTCCTGGGCCTCCTCCTCCTCCTCCTCCTCCTCCCCCTCCTCCTCCTCCCCCTCCTCCTCCTCTTCCCCCTCCTCCTCCCCCTCCTCCTCCTCCTCCTCCTCCTCTTCCCCCTCCTCCTCCCCCTCCTCCTCCTCCTCCCCCTCCTCCTCCGGGTCCTCCTCCTCCTCCTCCTCCTCCCCCCTCCTCCTGGTCCTCCTCCTCCTCCTCCTCCTCCTCCTCCCGCTCCTCCTCCCCCTTCTCCTCCTCCTCTTCCTCCTCCTCCTCCTCTTCCCCCTCCTCCTCCTCCTCCTCCTCCTCCTCTTCCCCTCCTCCTCCTCCTCCTCCCCCCCCTCTTCCTCCTCCCCCCTCCTCCCTCCCCTCCCCCTCCTCTTCCCCCCTCCTCCTCCTCCTCCTCCCCCCCTCCTCTCCTCCTCCCCCTCCTCCTCCCCACCTCCTCCCTCCTCCTCACCTCCTCCCCTCCCCCCTCCTTCTCCTCCCCCTCCTCCTCCTCCTCCCCCTCCTCCTCCTCCTCTTCCCCCTCCTCCTCCCCCTCCTCCCCCCATCCTCCTCCTCCTCCCTCCTTCCCCCTCCTCCTTCTCCCTCCCCCTCCTCCTCCTCCTCCTCCCCCTCCTCCTCCTCTTCCCCCTCCTCCTCCTCCTCCCCCTCCTCCTCCTCCTCGTCCCCCTCCTCCTCCCCCTCCTCCCCCTCCTCCTCCTCCTCCTCCTCCTTCCCCCTCCTCCTTCTCCTCCCCCTCCTCCTCCTCCTCCTCCCCCTCCTCCTCCTCTTCCCCCTCCTCCTCCTCCTCCCCCTCCTCCCCCTCCTCCTCCTCCTCCCCCTCCTCCTCCTCCCCCTCCTCCTCCTCCTCCCCCTCCTCCCCCTCCTCCCCCCCCTCCTCCTCCTCTTCCCCCTCCCCTTCCCCCTCCTCCCCCTCCTCCTCCTCCTCCCCCTCCCCCTCCTTCTCCTCCCTCTCCTCCTCCTCCTCCCCCTCCTCCTCCTCGTCTTCCCCCTCCTCCTCCCCCTCTTCCTCCTCCTCCTCCTCCTCCCCCTCCTCCTCCTCCCCCCCCCTCCTCCTCCCCCTCCTCCTCCTCCTCCTCCTCCCCCTTCCTCCTCCTCCTCCTCTTCCCCCTCCTCCTCTCCCTCCTCCTCCCCCTCCCCCTCCTCCCCCTCCTCCTCCTCCTCCCCCTCCTCCCCCTCCTCCCCCTCCTCCCCCTCCTCCTCCTCCTCTTCCCCCTCCCCCTCCTCCCCCTCCTCCTCCTCCTCCTCCCCCTCCTCCCCCTCCTCCTCCTCCTCCTCCCCCTCCTCCCCCTCCTCCCCCTCCTCCTCCTCCTCCTCCTCCTCTTCCCCCTCCCCCTCCTCCCCCTCCTCCTCCTCCTCCTCCTCCTCCCCCTCCTCCCCCTCCTCCTCCTCCTCCTCCCCCTCCTCCCCCTCCTCCTCCTCCTCTTCCTCCTCCTCCTCCTCCTCCCCCTCCTTCCCCTCCTCCTCCTCCTCCTCCTCCATGGCTCCCCTTTTGTGGGGGTCCGTGTGCTAACTGATGTTCACTGCACCTTCAAGAGGTCACCCCTGGGGAGCAGCGGCCATGTTGTGGTCATCCCTCAATCTCCAGAGCCTAGGGGCTTTCAACAGATACTGACTGACTGAATGGATGAATAAATCATCCATTCATCTGAGCATACATAAACACACCCATCCACCCACCCATCCACCATCTCTCCACCCACCTACCCATCCACCCATCTAGCCACTCATCCACCATCACTCTATTCTCCTATACAGCCACCTATCTATTTATCCACCCATCCATCCATTCACCCATTCACCCACCCTCCTATCCACCCATCCACTATCTATCCATCCACTGATCTATCCATCCATCTATTATCTGTCCTTTCCATCTCCATTCACCCCCTATCCATCCATCCCTCCATTCTTCCCTCCCTCTATCCACCCACCCTTGCATCCATCCATCCAGCCACCCACCCATTCACCCACTCACCCACCCACCCATCCATCCATCCACTCACCCATGTATCCATCCACTCATCCATCTCCATACCCCCACCCATCCATATGTACATCCCTCCATCCATCCCTCCATCCATCCACCCATCCATTCACCCACTCACCCACCCACCCATCCATCCATCTATCCTTCCACCCACTTACCCATGTATCCATCCACTCATCCATCTCCATGCCCCCACCCATCCATATGTGCATCCATCCATCCATCCATCTATGGGTCTGTCCATCCCCTGTCCATTATAGAGTTAGAAAATCATGCCCAGAGAGGATGTCTGACAGAGCACAAGTCACAGCTCACAGGCCTGGGATGGAATCTTGCCGTCTCCTTGTTGAATGCCCATGCTGTCCCTTACGCAGTCCTCCTTCTCCTGTTCCCACTGTCCTCCCGGCACAGCCTCCAGCCTCTCTTTTTCATCAGGAGTGTGGTTGGGAGTGAAGGCTGAGCTGGGAACAGGAAGGGTCCTCGGGGCCAGCAGTGTCTGCTTCTGGCTGAGACTCGGTCCTGCCTCATCAGGCCTCATTGCTGGCTCTCACATTTGGAGTCAGCATCTGCTCCATTTGGGGCAAGGAGCCCTTCTCCTGGGCTTCACCCCGGCTTCACTGGGGAGAGCCGGGCACAACCTCAGATCCACACTGCCAGCGCCAGGAGCCCCATATTGGGCCTCCCTGCGCTGGGGGCTGATGGTGAGGAGGGACCGTCCCCTGTGCTGCATGCTCATCTGCGCTGCAAGCCTCCTTTGTCCTCTTGTCCCTTGGCACCCACAGACCAGGACGAGGCTGCACTGCAGCTTCCTGCTTCCATCCAAGTCTGCATCACCCCAACATACACATCCCCTTGAGAAGCCGAGCCCTGGAGTCGCCCCGACCCCAGTCCATGCAGTACCATGAGGATGCCAGGGCAGGAAGCCGCCGTGGGGTGAAGAGGCGGGCAGCCTCCTGCGGAAGATGGTGACAAGGTACAGAGCGGTTGGAATTCATCACAGACATTTCCATCACAGGCCTGGGAGCCCCAAGTCCCCCTGCAAGTTCTGGGTGCAATGTCACAGCAGAGCGGACTGGGCGGGGGTGGGGGTGGGGTTCAGGACAGGCCCAGGCACAATGGTGGGCATCTTGTCCTGAAGGCGATAGGGAGCCATGGGAGAATGTAGAAGGAGTGAGGGGCGGGGCTCAGGGATGGGCTCAGATTGGCAGGGGAGGCGTAGACATCAAATGGAAGGATCTGGCATCCAGGGGACCGCTGTCCACACCCTGCCTCCAAAGGCGTCCCATGCTGGATGAATAAATCATCCATCCATTCATCTGAGCATACATAAACACACCCATCCAGCCAGCCAGCCACCTACCTATCCACCCGCCCATCCGCCATCTCTCCATCCACCTACCCATCCACCCATCTACCCAGGCACCCCACCAGTGACAATCGAAGCTGGCCTGGGCAGGAAAATCCCCTAGACTCTGTATCTCCATTCAACCTGCAAAATGCTGCAAGCGGAGGAGCACTAATCTTGAGAGGGGAAAAGCCAATCAATAGCATCAATGGCCCTGAGTTCAAGCCCTGGTACTGGCACATTAAAATAATAATAATAAAAAAACAGATTGTCATTACAGACAGGAGGCTCTGGGGGTACAGAATGGAATAAACTCTCTCCTCTCTTTGTATGTATGTATTTATGTTTTTAGTCATGGGACTTGAACTCTGGGTTTGGGAGCTGTCCCTGAACTCTTTTGCTCAAGGCTAGTTCTCTACCACTTTGAGCCACAGCGCCACTTCCGGATTTCAGGTGATTCATTAGCGGTAAGAGTCTCACGGGCTTTCGTGCCTGGGCTGGCTTCAAACCATGATCCTCAGGTCTCAGCCTCCTGAGTAGCTAGGATGATCGGTGTGAGCCACTGGTGCCCGGCTCCCTCTTTTGTGTTTTAAGTACACCCCCTTCCATTCATCTTTGCCTTCCTTCTCCAACTTCTTCCTCTGGTGTTGGCACTCCGGGCTCTTACATCTCCAGCCTGCGGTCCCACCATTGGTCTGCACGATCAGCACCCTGGACAGTGCTGGGTTGCATAAAATGGTTGGAGAGAATCCATGCCCCTGACTAGCAGGTGCCACTGGCCAGGCCTGGTGCTTAGGGAGCACCAGCCACTCCACTGGTGACAGAGCACATCTCTTTTTGGGATCTTGTTTCGTGCTTGGACTTCGATCCCACCTTTATGCCTTTGTGTGTCCTTGGGCACATGCCACCCCCTCACAAGCCGTGGGTTGAGATGAATTCTTGCAACCCATCATGACCTTGAACCCTCCCTGACCTCCTCCTTCCCAAGTAGTTAAGATGACATGCTCAGTTCTGCACGGCTCATTGAGGAGGGGGCGGTGCTGCAGCCTGTAGACTCAGCTCTCTCTGACCGTGGTGGGCAAAGGGACTCTCCAGCTCCTGCAGCAAAGGCCGAGGCAGTGCCAGCCATGTCTCCTTGTGCCCGAGCCAGGCTGGGTGCCCGGGCTTCTGTGTGTGTGTGGGGGGGGAGGCTCTGCCTGAGGGGTGTCACTACATCTGATCCTGCAGAATTTCTCACCCCCCCCCCCCAACTGGCACGTTCCTTCCTGCGCGTCACAGGAGAGAAACGGTCGGCAAGCACCACGAGCTCGCTTTGTTGTCACCTTGTCCGGGTGTTTGCTTTTCCGTCTCCCAGCTTCTCTCTGCACAAGCCTCTCCCTGCGCCCGGCCGCATCCCCAGGCTTCGTCCCTGGCACGTCTAAGTGCTGGCCGGATGGGGGGCACACCTCCTTTCCTGCCATGGTGCCTGATACGCCGGTGGTTCCCACCCGTCCTCTGCCAGAAGACTGTCTCTTCTCCTTTCTTCTATTGAATTGGTGACTGTTTAATCCGTCTGGTCTGGCGTTCTTTGGTGAGGGTGTGAGGTTCTCACCCAACCCAGAGTGATTCAAATTTTCCACCCATTTTGTTCAATAATCCATTCTCTGCCCAGCCTTGGTGAGGGTCCATCTCTTTCTGTTTCTCTCTCTCCTCTTTCCCATCTTTTTCTCTTCCTCTTCTTCTTCTTCTCTTCTTCCTCTCCCTTTCTCTCTTCCTCCATCCTCCCTTCCCCTTTCTCTCCCTTCCCTCCCTTTCCTCTCCCTCCCTCCCTCCCCTTTCCTCCCTCCCTCTCTTCTCCCTCTCTGTTTCTCTCGCTCTTTCTTCTCTTTTGTTCCCTGACTTGTCTGTTGTAAAATGTGTGCTTCCTGTGTATCACCACCACCACCACCAACACCAAGTTTCTCAACAGACCCAAAGCAAGAACTGACCAAGCAGGAACTGGAACTTCCCAGATCCATTCATGTGTGCTGTCTCCCAGGGCACCGTGAGGCTCAGGCAGGGCAGAGCCGCACCCCAGGACACGGGGTCAGCAATGCAGGGGGCCTCTTCCCCCCCAAACCTCCCACACCCCACACTCCACGCCAGCCTGAGGCACGTGGGTGTGGGCACAGAAGCTGCGTTTTGGTGGTGGTGGGGGGGACATCTTCTAACTCTTAATGATAGATTAAATACCAAATGCCTTAACATTTGAAAAAAATGACATTTATTACAGTGGGTTGTAAACAGAAAAAATTATAATAGACGCCTGTGTGGATGGTTCATAAACGCCCCCCACCCCCCGCCTGTCCCTGGGTCGGTGTAATGACTCCAGGAATGTCACCCATAACAAGCACATAATTGGCACCAGGGACATAATTCTTGGGCCGTATGCAGAGGGGAGCCGGGTGCATAATGATGCTCTAAGAATATTCTTTATTCAACAGGCCATTTGCATAACCCTCACTGCTCTCCCCAGTGAATGCAAAGCGCTGGCTCGGCAGACCCAGCCAAGATCCTTCTCGAAGCTGTCTGCCTAGTGAGCGCAAGCTTCTGTTTGGTGAGCTGGCATGAAGGCCGGGTTCAGGCCCCGGCCCCTCTCAAGCCCCTGCTGGCCGTTTCTGGGTTTGAGTTGTCCTCCTGTGTTCTGGTATAGGGGTGGAGGGGTGCTGATTGGTGGGTGAACATCCCAACGGTGGCAATACCCAATCACAATTCTTCACATTGTTCTTCTATGGTGCTGGGGTTTGAACTCCTGCTTTACCACTCGATCCACCCCTCCTGCCCTGTTTTGCTTGCAGTAGGCTTTACAGATAGAGTCTTGCGGCTTTTGAAGGAAATTTCTGGGGATGGCCTGAAACTATGATCCTTCCGTCTCCCCCGCTTCCCTTGTGGCGGGTACCACAGGTGTGTACGGGTTTAGAGTGGCTGAGAGGGTGCCAGCTTCAGGTCTGGCTAGCTCTAGATGCTCACCTTTACTTATTTATTTGTCTGTTTGTTTGTTTTCCCCTCTCTCAACTGTGCTTTTCTCTGAGTGAGCTGCATTGTGGTGTGATGGCCTTCGGAATTGTTCCTCTGGGGGTCACAGGAGAAGGATGGGGACGGCCGGAGTCCTGGGGTCTGAGGGTGGAGGAGAAAGAGTTCCCTCAGGAGTGAGAGGGTGGGAAGCCGCACTCCAGGCAGGATCCGGCTTGTGTATATTAAGCCACGGGCTTCTCAGCGAAGTTGGCAGCGTGGAGGGGAGGGGTGGGTCTAGCTTTGGGTGTGGACAGGCGCTCTACCACGCGAACCACAGATCCACTTCCAGCTTTTTGCCGGTTCATCGGAGAGAAGCATCTCACGGAAGTTCCTGCACTGGGTTGGGTTGGCGTTGAACCGCGAGCCTCAGATCTCAGCCTCCTGAGTAGCTGGGATGACAGGCGTGAGCCACGGGTGCCCGGTTCTCCGCATTTCTCCTCATCAAGGGCCCCTCCCCTGCCTCCCCAGGCTCTGTCAGCACTGTCCCTCATCCTTTGCCATTGTGAGCCCGCTGGGGACCCCGCTGGGACCGGATCCTCCCCCATCCCCTCCCACGATGAAGGGCTGTAACTCACAGGCCGGGTTCCCCCCTCCCTGCCTCTCGACAGGCTTGATTTGCCTCCCCTGCACATCTGGGCCCCCATCTGGCTCCCCGCGCATCTCCTGTGCAGGTTGCTTTATGGATATAATAAATATTACTTCCTTAATATGATTTTGCTCAGGTTCTCCGTGACTCACTCAAGCAAATCTTCCATTTAACACATGACTTTCTCTTCACGGGGAACAGAGAAAATATTGTTCATGGAGGAAGGCCAGCTGTGAGGGGCTGCGGGACACGAGGGTGGGGGAGGGCGTCCACCCCAGCACCTAGATCCTCCCCGCCCGTGGGCCCAGCCCCTAAGCGATGGCTCTCATTCTAAAACCTAGGTTAAGCTGGGTGCAGTGGCTCACGCCTGTCATCCCAGCTGCTCAGGAGGCTGAGATCTGAGGATCGTGGTTTGAAGCCGGCCCCAAGCAGGAAAGTCTGTGAGCCTCATCTCCAATTAGCTACCAGAAAGCTAGAGGTGGAGTGGTTCAGTGCTAGCCTTGGGCAATATTGCTCAGGGACCAGCCCGGTGTGGCGAGTTCATAACTGTCATCCTAACTCTGCAGAAGGCTGAGATCTGAGGATCACGGTTCAAAGCCAGCCCGGGCAGGAACATCCATGAGACCCTCATCTCCAATAAACCACTCAAAAAAAAAAACCAGAAGTGGTGCTGTGGCTCAAGTGGTAGAGTGCTAACCTTGAGTACAAAGAGGCTCAAGGACAGTGTCCAGGCCCTGAGTTCAAGCCCCAGGACACACACACACACACACACACACACACACACACACACACACACACACACACACACACACACACACACACACACACTATCAAGAACAGGTAGGGACCACCAGATCTAGGAAGGCCTGGTCTGGGTGTCTCTGGGCCGCAGTGGAGGGGGTGGGTTGACCCTTGCACCCCATGTCCCACAGAAGTGAGGGCAGGCTCTGGGCACAGCTCCCGCCGCCCCTGTCCCCTCCCACCCCCGCTGTCTGACTGTCCTTCCATTCCCTGGAGCCTGGGGCGGGGGTGGGGGGCAGGAATGGGTGGGTTCCAGGACACCACATGCCATCCCCGCCAGCTCCTCCTGGAAGACCAGAAAGTTCTTTCCACTTCTGTGGTTGCACATGGAGGGGTGTGTGTGGAGGTGTTGGGAGCCCCTCCCCACTCTGCTTCCCTGCCCCTGCCCTGCCTCAACCTCCCCTCCCCCCCACTCTGCACAGACACTCTGGCGCAGACCTCTGGGCATCCCTCCACCCCCACATCTGCCCCAACGCCGCCACGGCAGCGGCCGCCTCCCAGTCTCACTGTGGCCATCTGCGCTGTCCCAGCCCCTCGCCCCGCCCCCTCCCCTCCCCATGCTCTCCTGTCCCATGAAGATATACTAAAGGGGAGATTGAGGCTGTGTGGGTCATTCACTCCTGGGACAGTCCCCTGCCTGGCCACCTGAACCACTGAAGCACTCAGAAGTCCCCAGAGAGGAGAGCTGCTGCTCCATGGGTCCTGTGTTCTGCGTCAAGACTCTGGTGCACAGAGAGGGAAAGCCCCTTGTCCAAGGCTGCACAGCTACACTCAGCTGCTTCTGTATGTTGGTGGTCACTGGGCTTTGAATCCAGAGCCTTGTGCTTGCGAGGCTGGTGCTCTACCACTTGAACTATTCCCCCCGCTCTGCGTTTTGCCAGTTACTCTGGAGGTACACTCAGGCTTTGAGCTGTTGCCGGGATTCCAAGCATGTCACCGGGGCCAGTTTTCCTCCAGGCTGATGGGATCCCGTGGACTTTTCTGCCCAGGGCTGGGCTGGGCTGGAGATGTGATTATCCCCATCCCAGCCTGCCATGGATGAAGCCAGGGTGACAGGCACACACTCCTGTGCTCAGCTATGAGTTGAGATGGAGTCTTGTTCTGCCATCCTCCCCTCTGCAGCCTCCCAAAGAGCTAGGGTTCCAGGCCCGAGCCGCCCACGCCCAGCTCTGAGTCCTGGGATTGTGTTTTGGGCCTCTCGCCGGGTGCACAGGGCTCTGTTGGGAATGGTGATAGTGATGCAGGCTGCTGGCGTGTCCGCAGCAGGCCACCTGAGCCCAGGAGGCAGAGCGGGGATCCATCAGGGACAGCTCGGCTTGGAGTTTGGCTTCCTTCCTCCGCGCCTAGACCCCCGCATCCCTCCCTTTGTCTCCCCCTCCCTCCCTCACACCCCCTTCCCTTCCACCCCCCCCCAACCTTTGTGTCTCTGTTGATCCTTTTCCCCGCTCCCTCGCCTAGAGCAGGATTTAATAAGGGTTTTGTTAATAAATCAAGAAAAGAATGACAGTATTGAAGAAAAGAAGATTGAAAGGAGGATTGAAGGAAAGTGGGACTGGAGGAAAGAGGGAGGAGGGAGGGAGGAGGAGAGAGGAGGGAGGATGGGGGTGGGGGGAGAAGCTGGGAGGAGAGAGGAAGGAGGGGAGAGGGAGGAAGGAGGGGGGAAGAAGGAGGAGGGGGGAAGAGCGGGGGGGGGGGGAGGGGGGTAGAAAGGGGAAGGAAGAGGGAGGAGGGGGAAGAAGGGGAGGAGGGGGAGAGGACGCTGATTCAGTCTCCAATCTGCAGCAAACACCCATCTTTGCCTCATGCCCGGGCAGCCTGGGGCTGGTGGGGCATCTGGAGGGAGCCGTGGTGGGCTCCGGTGCAAATGAGGGGCCCAGGCGGCTTTGGGGTGTCTGGAGGGAGCCCCGGGCTGCTGTCCTGAACAGTGAACAGGGTGCGAGGCCTGCTGGGTTCTCTGCTCCAGACACGCCCCCAGCCTCAGGGTTGGGGGCCCAGTACCACAGGGGTCCGGGAGGTACCTGCAGCTGACTTGCCTTCTTTGGGGAGTCACATCCCACACCACCCGCCCTGGGTCCCCATGATACTCGGGGAGTCACGTTCTACACCGCCCTCCCTGAGTCCCTGGGTCGCCCAAGCCGCCCGAGCTCAGCACACTGCCAACTTCCCCTTCAGTTCACTCCCTTGAATCAGCTCCTACCCCAGGACCCTTGCACGCACAGCTCTTCTTCCTGGGATGTGTTCCAAGCGCCTCAAATAACTCTCCTTAAAGACACTTGATCCTCTCATTGACAAAGATGAGCTCTCAGCCTCAGGCTCAGGGTGTGCTGGACCCAGAAGAGAGAAAGGATGGCCTCTCTCTCTCTGTCCCTCTGTCCCTCCCTCCCTTTGCCTTTGGAGGAGGCCTGTGTCGGGTGCTGATCACGGGTGGGCCTGGGGCAGCCCGGAGCCTGGTAAGGAATGAGCGCGATGGGGCCTGCACGGTGGCTGTTATTGATCCGAGCGCTTGTCGGCCGAGTGTCCTTGCCTTGTATCCCGCAGCCCCGGAGGGAAATTAAGCTTCGTGGCTAATGGGGTTCGATGGTCCTCTGCCTTGATGTATGGAATCCCAGCGCCCGGTCCCCGGAATACTGAACGACGGAGTTTGGATTCTTCATAGCGTAGGTATGAGGGGGAGAGTCGCGGAGCCCCCCCCAGCACCCCCATCACATCCACACTCTGCTGGGTCCCCCAGGCCCCCCCCCCCCAGTCAGGATGCATTGCAGCCTCAAGGCAGATCAAAGCAGCACCAGACACCTCCAGCCACGCTGAACAGGAAAGCTGCACCAAGCTGGTGTCCCCTCACCCCCCACAGTGCCTCCTCTGACCCCACCCCGTCCTGCTTAAATTAAGAACTCCCCCAGAACCCTACGGGCAAAAGCCAGCAGCTTCAGAACCGCCCCCCCCCACGCCCCCAACAGCCCTACTGGTTCTGAGTGTGAATTCTGTGCCCAGCAAAACTGGATGGGGAGGGTGGGAAACAGCGCCCCCCCCCCCCACTGGGCTGTAAGACTCTGAGCTCACGGAAAGGCTCTACAGAGCATAGACCTGTGGAGCCAGCAGGGCTGGGAGTCAGGTGAGCTGTGGGTTAAATCCTAGCACTACAACCCCACGGTTTCCTTCCCTGCTTGGAACTTGACCTGGTTGTGGCTGTTCAAAACAAACAAACAATCCAGTAAAGTTTTAAAGGCCAAGTGCTCAGGAGAGCAAATGCTCTCCTTCCACCCCTCTCCCCAAAGAAAATATTGCAATCAATCAATCAGCCAGTCGGTCAATACCCTTCGGTCCTTGCCAAAGCCTGAACTCCAGCCCTTCATTCATGCTAAAGTGTAAATGACTGACAGGAGAAAGGGTGCCTTACCTAGCCCTATTGTTTTTTTTCCCTGTTCAGCAAAGCAAATGGGGCTCTTGAGAGGTGAAGGGAGGGTTGGAACAGGACAGAGGGGTTGTGGGTGTTGAAAGGTCTCTAGAATCTAGGTGCACAGACCCAACTGAGGCACCCTGGACTTAATTGATATATATATGTAGGTGGCTCAGTGGTAGTGTTTGTCCTGCATGCATGAGGCCCTAGGTCCGATTCCTCAGCACCACCTAAGCAGAAAAAGTCGGAAGTGGCCACTGTGGTTCAAGTGATAGAGTGCTAGCCTTGAGCAAGATCAGCTTGGGGACAGTGCCCAGGCCCTGAGTTCAAGCCCCATTATCAGGCAAAAAAGAGTCCCCTGGGCTGGCTTTGAACCATGATCCTCGGATCTCAGCCTCCTGGGTAGCTAGGATGACAGACAGGCGTGAGCCACCGGCCCCCGGTCAACACAACTCGCTTTCATTGAGCCTGTATACACACGGGGCCCATTGCAGCCCCCGAGGTTCTGCAGCACGCAAGGCTGAGCCTGAAGAGCTCATCACAAAAGCCCCCCCTCACTTCCGGCTGTCCCACACCCTCTGCGCGTGGCGGCTTGCTCCATCCCCCTCCACCCCTCCCTTCCTCCTCTCCCCTGCCCCATCTCCCCTTTCCCCCATCCTCCCGCATCCCTCCCCGCTCCTGCCCAGCACAGGCATCTCCTGGGCTTGCATCCAAGCGCGGGAGAAGACGGGGCATATTTTATCCTGGGACTGTTTCTCATCCTGTCTTTGGCTTACAGGAAATTACCGTTTCTCCCAGCTGACTTTCATCTTCTGTCATCTCTCTAGGAGAGCTGGGGAGCCCAGGCCTGGGACTGGAGGGTTGTTTTGTTTCTTTTGGGGGGGGGGTTGACGCCTCCAGTGAGTGAGGCACTGGGGGACAGAGATGCAGACAAGGCACAGAGCAAAGTCAGGATGTCCAGCGGCTCACAGGGCCCGGGTCCAGGCTGTCCACCACCATACCTGCATTCCTATTCATCCGGGCTGCTTTTTCTTTTTCCTTTTTCTTTTGATTTCTGCGGGTGCTGGCGCGTGCACTCAGGAACTCCAGTTCTCGCTTAGCTTCTTGGCCTGCACCTCCCACTTGAGCCATGCCTCCAGTGTGGCTTTTTGCTGGTTATTTTGGAGGTGGAGTCTTGTGTGTTTTTTTTTTTTTGCCTGAGCTAGCTTAGAAGACAACGATCGTGTGGATCTCAGCCTTCCCTGGAGTGAGGATTATAGGCCTGAGCCACCGCTACCTGGCCCTTCCCTGCTCTTTTTAAGGACAGCAGGAGATGGAGACCTGTGGTGTCTTCCGTCCTCCGTGTCTTTGTTAAGAAAGGATGCTCAGTTCTAAGCACACTGTGTGCGAGGACTTCCCATTGGCAGCCATCCCTGAGACCAAGCTATGTCAGGACCCTTGTAGGCCCAGGGCCTGTGTTCATCACAGGTCATGTCAACTCCTGCCTTGAGGGGGGGGGGGGGAATCTCCTGTGAAGGGGGTGACCGGAGCCGTTCCCTTCTCCTCTGCCCTCAGCCCCCAAACCATAGGCCCATTGCTGCTCAGGTCCGGCCACTGGCTCCCGAAGGGCGACGGAGGAAAGAGAGTCATGGGGAAGGGTGGGAAAGGCCCAGGAAGCACTTTGGCCCAGCTCAGGGGCCCAGCCGTGAGCTTCTGCTCGAAATAGACCAAGACCCGGGGTGGAGGCGGAGGCGGGAGGACGGCAGAGGTCACCAGCCCGGTGCAGGGCGCGTCCAGCGGTCAGGGGCAGCCTCAGGGGCTGTGGAGCCCCTGGTCTCAGGTTTGGTCAGGCGTGGCCTGGCTGGCTGGGAGTGATCTCAGTTCTGGTTCTTACCAGTTCTGGAGCAGTCATTACCAGGGTCATCCCTTGGGAGAAGAGCCGTCTGGTCCCGGGGAGCAGCCTAGTCTCAGGCGTGGTTGACCCCCTTTGGGGGTGACCTTGAGGGGCACTGCAGAGAGAGAGATTGGCTAGGAGCAGATGCATAGAACATGGAGGCAGAGGTCCAAAGTGATTCTCCTGCTTGAGGTTAAGTCACAGGTCCAAGTGAGAAGTCCGTGGCTTGAAAGGAAAACCAGTGTGTGTGTGTGTGTATGCGTGTGTGTGTGTGTGTGTGTGTGTGTGTGTGCGTGTGCGTGTGTGTGGGGGGGGATCTGGGGCTTGGACTGTGGGCCTGGGCCCTGTCCCTCTACCACCATAGCACCAGTTCTGGCTTTTTCTGAGTTGTTTATTGGAGATAAGAATCTCACAGTCTTTCCTTCCTGGAGCTGGCTTCTAACCTTGATCCCCAGATCTCAGCCTTCCTGATTAGCCAGGATTACAAGTGTGAGCCACTGATACTGGGCTCAAAACCAGTTTTTAAGCTCCTCCGTCACTTTGTGAGAGCCCAGCCTGGCCCTGTACAATGAATGACCTTCCGTGTGCCAAGGTCACACACCCATCTGCCTTTCTCTGTAACAAATGACCACTGACATAGCAGCTTAAAACAGCACATACTCCCCATTCCTTTAGAGGTTTGGAGGTTGGGCGTCTACACGTGAGGGGTCTGGAGGATGGCTCCTGGTGCAGGCTACAAAGGAGGCCCTGTTTTGCCTGCCATTTTCAGCTCCGAGAGGCCACCTGCAGTTCCAGGACCCGCAGTTTCCTCCTTCTCCTACCCCCTCTCCATCTCCATGGCAACAGGAGCATCCTTCACAATAAATATCAGAGATCTGAAAATCTCCCAAATCCTAAACTCTGGCATTAAAAAAAAAAAAGTTTTGGATTTTACACTATTCAAAATTCAGATTTTTGGTCATGATGATGATGATGATGATTCTTGCTTTGGATTGCTCAGTCTTTAAATACTCCAGAATCTGGGCATGTGTAGGAGCTAAGGTCTGTGATCCCAGAGACTCAGGAGGTAGAGGTAGGAGGACTGTGGTCAGAGGCCGGTGGAGGCCCAAAGCATGTGAACCTGTCTAGGAAACAAACAAAATCAACAAAAGGACTGGGTAGATCAAATGCTCTACCACATTTAATCCCTAGCCCCAAATTTAATCCCTAGTATTAGCAAGAAAAACAAAAGCAATAACAAACAAAACAAAACAAAACAAACAAACACGAGTGCGCGTGCACACACACACACACACACACACACACACACAAAACTACTACAAAATGCAAAACACTTCTAGTCCCCAGCCTGGTGAATAAAGGTTATTGATCTCCTCTGTGCTTTCCCTTTCCTAAGGACTCTGGGATGACAAAGAATCTCTCCGTGTGGAGACTCTTAATCACACCCACCAGGGAAGGTGACATTTTCCCGCCCCAGGGTGGAGGAGCAGCCATGGATCCCTGGGGCTCCACCAATTGGGCTTTTGCTTCCAGAGCCTCATCCCGCCTTTCAGGAGCAGCCCTCAGCCAATGGCTGTGGGAGATGATTCAGTGTCCCCGCCCCCTCCTCCCTGCTTTCCAGGTGGGCCATGTCTGGGTGGGGCAGGTGTGCCCCACTTCCCAGCATGCTTCTGGGGGACCAGCCTTCACCTGTCGCCGGATACCATGTGGCTTGATGGTGCCGGCTCGGGGAGGTGTCTTCTGTTTCTTGGACCCTACTCTGTGCTCCTCAGACTCAAAAACTTTAGGTGTCTGATTATGGCAGAACTCAGGCTACAGAGGAAATCTGCTCTACCAACCTGGACTTCATGAAGTTAAGTAGAAGAGAATGGTGACTTCCCGTCTCACTCCCGTCCGCCCCCGCCCTCCCCAAGTTCACGTGTCCCCATGGCAGTGGTGGGAAAGCCTGGCCCTTTAAGACCCGGGGACCGCTGGCTTGACCAAGGCTGGGTCAGCACTGGCCAGACCTGTACCTGGGGCAGGTGGTGCGGCCTCTGGGGAGCCGAAGGGGCCACAATGGTCACTTCCTGTTTCAGCCTGGTCTGCCTCTGGGGCCCGTGCGCCCTGATTTAGGGTGCTGTGCGGGTGCCTTGATCTCCATCTGGTGGGAAGGGGTGAATGGGTGCCAGCCAGGGGTCACGGCTTGTCCGTCCTGCTCTGGCGCTGTTCCCGTCCCCGCTCTCTGAAGGCCCGGCTGCGTCCTGAAAGATGACCAGATGACACCGGAGGGGTTTTGCAGGTGGGTCCCAGTCTTTGGTTCTGTCCCCGCTCTGGGAGCCTTCGTGAGCATCTACTCTGTAGAAGGAGCCCCGCACGCCACCTCCCCCGCAACCCCCCCCCCCCCAGCAAGCTCTTGTCCCCAGGAGGGCGGAGTACGGTGCCAGACAGCTGCAGGGCTTGGCTAAGTTCTAGAAGTGGGGTGGCTCACAGCGGGGCTGGGGGGGAGCCACCCTCTAACCCAGGACGGGGCTGGTGAAGACCCGGAAGGCTTCCTGGAGGAGGCCAAGCCCGAGGGAGGGAGGCGTAAGAGTTGGCAACTCTGGTGATTGGGTGGGGGGAAGCGCCCATTGGAGGAAGCAGCTCCTGCTGTGGCTGTGTGGATGAGGAGAGGCCTTGTCTGGGACGTCACAGCCTGAAGGGTATAGGAAGGACCAGAGCCCGAGGTTAATCCATAAGGGATGGCCGGGCACCCTGGGCTCACACCTGTCATCATAGCGACTCAGGAGGCTGAGATCTGAGGATCGAGGTGGGAAGCCAGCCTGGGCAGGAGAGTCCGTGAGACTCTTATCTCCAATAAACCACCAGAAAACTGGAAGTGGTGCTGTGGCTCAAAGCGGTAGAGCGTTAGCCTTGAATGAAAGAGCTCAGGGACAGCGCCCAGGCCCCTGAGCCTAGGCATCTCCACGGGAGAGGCAACAGTCAAGATGTAAATGGTGTCGTCTTCCTCTGACTCCAGGTCCCCGGAGGAGATCTCTCTTTACTGAACCCTGGGAGCTTGTTGGTACCACACAATTAGGCACTTAATTGCTTCCTAATTGGCATGTCTCCACGGACACATTCCCAGCTCCTGGAGATGCCCGGGGTTCCTTATAACCCCATGGCCACCTTTCCCAGCTGGGGCATGAGGAAAGGGAGTGGGGGCAGAATAGTGGTCAGCTTGCTGGTGCTGGTGGTCCCCCGGGGGGGGGGGACTTAGTTTCTCCATCTGTGTAATGGGCATCCTCCAGTGCTCACCGCGATCCTGTTTAGATGTTAGTCCCATGTGTATCCCAGGGCCAGAGAGGAGATCAGCGAGGTCCCAGCTGCCGGGGGGTGCAGCTCATGAACTCCTCCTCCTCCCACCCCAGACCCCCAGGTCCAGCCAGCGTCTTCCAGGTTCAGGCAGAGACTAGAAAGTAAACAAACAAATAAGGAGGCAAAGCAAATTATCTGCGAGGGAGAGGCGCTCAGCAAAACCAGCCGGGCTGGTGGAACGCTTTGGCGATTATACAGACAAACAAATCACTTTCTCCAAAAGTGCTTCTTGGGGGAATTACAGCTCCTGGAAATGAAACACAAACAGATTATTAAAAAAGAGCTCCCCATTGGGAGAGAAACAGTATTTACAAGAGAAGATGCGCCTAGCCGGACCTCTAATTGCCGTTCATTAGCTCATATTGATTTAATTAGCTGCTGCACTCCGGGTCTGATCGCCCGCCGTCCACAGCAGGGGACTGGCGAGGAGAGGGGGCCTCCGAGTGACCTGGCCGCCGCTGCCCTCCGCTCTTCCTCCTCCTCCCTGTTCCCTGCAACACAGGGGTCAGCGTGCAGGGGTGTCCTTGCAGCTGGTAGCGGGAGGCAGCCAGCCACGTCGGAAGCCCCCCCCCCCCCACCATGGGCTGCTCTGTCTCCGGCACGCCTTGGGCTGAGGTTGCTGCTAGGAGCTAATTAGCTGCAGTAATTAGAGAGAGTGTCTTCATAATGTGGAATTAGAGTGGCTGGGAGAGGCGTGGGGAGATGGATGGCCCGGGCTGGTTGTGTTGTGTGGGGGTGAAGCAGCCGTTCAGGGGGGGTGGGGGGTGGTCTTCCGCACGTCCTGGGCCCTGAGGGCCGACTCCTCTGTCCCCACCCTGCAGGCCAGAGCTTTCTGGGCATCCGTCCTGGGCCTTCGAGCCCGGGGCCACGTGCACGCTCTCTCCACCCCTGCCTGACCCAGACGCCAGCCAGGGAAGGAAGCTGATTAGCCATTCTCTTTAGTGGGCGTCTGGGACCAATTGTTTTGAAGATTTGGGGTTTATAATTGCAAGTGATTAATGAGGAGCTGACAATCAGGCTTAAAAGGTTGCTAATTGCTCTTTTAACATAATTGTGTCCAAGCAAGAGAGTAATGTACGGTGCAGCGTGCCCGGGAGCCTCAGGCTGGCACGCCGGCATGTACTCAGGGTAAGGCAGAAAGACCTGCCAGCAACTGCCTTGCCCTCCTCCCCCTCCCTCTCCCTCCCTCCCTCCCTTTCTCCTTCCTTCCTTCCTTCCTTCCTTCCTTCCTTCCTTCCTTCCTTCCTTCCTTCCTTCCTTCCTTCCTTCCTTCCTTCCTTCCTTTCCTTCCTCTTTCCCTATCCTTTCCTGCATTCTTCCCTTTATTCTCCTTCTCTCCCTCCTTCCCTTCTTACCATCTTTCTACCTTCCTTCCCTCCCTCCCCTCCATCTGCCCACCATGACTACAGGCAGTGGACACAGCTAAGAATGAGACTGAGTCCCTGCCCTCGGGAAGCTTCCTGTCGGTGGGCTTGGAAACAGCAACCCAGCAGGTGTCGTTGGATCTGCATGCCAGATCGGGATGGATGCGGTGACTGGTGGAGGATCCATCTGTCGGGACAGGCCTGGCCAGCCCTCCTTCCTCTGCCCGCAGTGCGGCATGTCTGACAGGCAGCCCCCAGGACCAGCTCCGCAGGTGCCCGTGTGGTTCTCTTTCTCCACACTGGGTCCCTCATGGCTGGTTTTTTTTCCTTTGTTTTTCCTCTGCTTGTCCTTCTAGTTCTAGACTGGGATCCAGTGTGGCTCTGTCCCTTTGTCCCCAGAACCAAACCCAGCCCCTGACTTTCCAGAGCATGAATGGACGGGAAAGACCCGGCCCTGGTGGGTAATGGCTGGCGGAGGGCCAGAGTGGCTGGACTTCCTCTGAACTGATGTCGACTCAAGCCCGTCAGAGAGCCCGGATGGGTCCAGGGGCTCCAACCCTCCCAGCTCAGCAGCGCTCGGCCGGCCCGTGCCACCCTGGCCTCGGGTGGTCACCTCAATGGAAAGGGTGGCCAAGCTGGGCCTGCTTTCGAGGAAACAGCCCTGGACTTGAAGTCGCATGCTCCACGCCCCTCAGTGTGAGCCTGTGGAACTGTATTTGTGATCTTTATCTTTCACATTGGCAAGGAACGCAGTGGGTCTGGGGGTGGTGGGTAGAGGCAGGACTGGGAATGGTGGGCAGAGGGAGACCCTGCCCATGCTGGGAGCAGGCGGGGGAGACGGCCAGGCCCCTCGGCGTCCTCTCCCCTGCATAGCTCCCGCCAGGCCTGGGCCCCGCGGAGCTCTGATCTCATTAGCTCCGTTGATATTGCCCTGTATTGATCTGTCAGCTCACCCTCTCCCTCCCCCTCCTGAAAAGCAAGAGCTGACCGAGGCCTTCGCCATGCGGGCCTCCCTCCTCAGACACGCATGCGAGCCAGGGCCAGGCCTCCCTCCTCAGACACCCATGTGAGTGCAGATAAATCTATTCCGCACAGTTGCCTGCTACAGTCAGCCTTTCCCCTCTCCTCCCACTCCCTGTCCCTGTCCCCCTCCTCCCCCTCTTCCTCCTCTTCCCCTCCTCCCCCCTCCTCTTCCTCCTCCTCCCTCCCCCTCCCTCCTCCTCCCCCTCCTCCCTCCCCCTCCCTCCTCTTCCTCCTCCTCCCCCTCCTCCCCCTCCTCTTCCTCCCTCCTCCTCCCTCCTCCTCCCCCTCCTCCTCCTCCCCCCTCCTCCTCCCCCTCCTCCCCCTCCTCCTCCTCCCTCCTCCTCCCTCCTCCTCCCCCTCCTCCTCCTCCCTCCTCATCCCCTCTCCTCCTCCTCTTTTCTGGCCCCCTCACCCCATCACACCTTTCCCCATTGAATTAGCTTTACTATGTATATATATTTTTTCCTTCTGATGGAAAAAGTACTGAGTCTACCTCTAGTGCTGAGTGTCTCAATTCTTGCTTTGGGCTTCAAGTAATCAAAAGGTTGCCTCCTTCCTCCCAAGCCACGGAGGAGTGGGGACCCCTAATTACTTTTGTAACATTCTCCATTGATGAAGCTGGACTTTGGGGGAGACCCAGCCAATGTGGGGGTGCTTCCCTGCCCTCCCTCTCTCTCTTACCTGCCCTCCCTCTCCATCCTTGTCTTTCTGCCCCATCGCTATTTCCCAGGAACCAGGACTTCAGTGGTGAAAACCCCCAGGGGGGTTGGGGGGGGAGGGAGGGAGGGAGACCCGCGGTCAATTAAGTCAGAAAAGACTGCATTATGTAAGGAGCTCCACCCAATGACAAGGTGCCCTGGGGAAACGAAAGGCTCTGAGAAGTTCTGCAGTAATGGAAACCATCTCCATTTCCTTTCATCCCCCGAGGCCTGGGACCCCGAAGTGACTTCTTTGCTCATCTGACAATGGTCCCTTCCCTTCCTTCCCCAATCAGCCCTCATCCTCCTTGCATTTAACTTCCCAGAGGGGAATAGACAACCTTGTCCGCCTCCATTGTCCCCCCCACCCCCATCCCCTGACTTGGGTGATCCCAGCCCTCCTGTGGGAGGGGGCTGGGGGAGCGCCCTCAGGGTGGGCCCAAGGTGGGGTGCTCAGCTCTGCGAGTTCCAATCCCAGCTTCCCACTGTGGCTGAACCTTCAGGCGGTGAGCTCACCGGCTCAGTAGGTGACAGAAGCCACCTTGGCAGGTCACGCCACATTCATGAGGATGATGGGTCAGTCCATACACTCCTACTTTCCTAATGACCGCCAGATTTGCAGGCCAGGCCCGGCCCGGGGCACGTCCGCCCGCTCTCCTTCGTTTCCTCACCTGGCCTGCAGGGAGGTGACTGCGGCTCTTCTGAGTTGTGGGGCTTTTAATTGTTTTTTTTTTTCTATTGGTTCTGGGGCTAAAGCCAGGCTTGCCAGCCTCTACGAGCGGAGCCTCTTCCTCCTCCCCGCCCGGCGGGGCACTTGACTGGATGCCAATGTTTTTGTTGATTTAAGGACTCCCAGTGCCTTCCAGCCGTCACACTTTCTGAAAAGTTCTTCCCAGCCCAGGAGCCATTCATCACCCTCTGTAATTAAATAGCCCAGCAACCAGTAATTAGGGTATTGATTTGTTGGTTTACTTGTTTATCCCGGGGATTGCCTCCAGCCAGGATGCTCTGAGGTGAGGGTTAGAGACCTTTCCACTCTCTCCACTCCGGTGCCCTGCACGTGCGAGACTCAGAGACTCCAGACACAGTGGCCCCATGGAGGAACGAGTGGATCCCGGGGTTCAGGGTCAAGTTAGGACACCCAGTGCATGAGAGGGTCTGGCCGTTAGCAAGGAAACTCAGCTCTTCATATGACGGTGCTCTAGGACTCAGTGGTGTGGAGTGAGTACTGGCGGGGGCGGGGGGTGGAGATGATGATGGTGATGGTGATGATGGTGGTGGTGGTGGTGGTGATGATGATAACGGCGGTGATGGTGATTTTGATGTTCCCATTTCTTGAACTTCCCCTGTGTTCTGGGTAGCTTCGTTGCACTGCTTCTGCGTGACGCTCACAACTCCTCCCTTACCAAGGAGCTGCCGAGCAAAGCGATGAACTCCTGAGTCTCTCGCCTTGCCAGGAAACCCCAACTCCTTCCCATGGCTGAATCCTGCATGAGTCTCTCTCAGCCAGAGCAGGATGGCCCCTCTGCCATGCTTGCATGGATGAAGAAGAGATTCAGAAAGGGAATCTCCCAGAGGGACAGGGACAGGGCAGGCCTAGTGGCCTCCATCCTTATTTCCAGTGCCAACAGAGGAATGAATGAATGAGTGAGTGAATGAATGAATCACAGGTGGACCGAAAGACCTAATAAATGGGGTCTTTCCCATGGTGCTGTGGGCAGTCCGCAGGCTCAGAGAGGAGGGGCACTACTTCTATCATCCTGCCCGTGTCCTGCGTGGCCGGGGGCCAGGCCTGATATATGTCCTTCACTGGGGGAAGATGGCAGAGCTGTTCTTCAGAGAAACTGAGGCCAGCACCTCTTGTCAGTGTGAGGGAGGGAGCTAGGGCCACCCTGGCAGGGGCCGGGGAAGGCCTGGTGCCCTACTCACACTGTTTCTGGAAAATTCCATCATTCTCGTGTCTCTCCATTGGTGAAACCCACTGTCACCCTTTCCAAATAATGTCTGAGGAAATGTCAAGCCGAGTTTCCCAGCTCTGGGAACACCGTCGTTGGTAAAATCTTGACCCACCAGGTCCCAGAGGCAGAAGGGCATTGGAATTCATGGTCTATTTTCTACTCAGGACTGGAGACCCTGGGGATGTTGTAGGCACACACACACTAATGTACGTACGGCGCTCACTGTAGAAGTTTAAGGACAAGAAGAAAGGAGGGTGCAAGTTGTATTATACTTGGGTTTGTTTGTTTGTTTGGGTGGTCACGGGGTCTGGGCGCTGTCCCTGAGCTCTTTTGCTCAAGGCTAGCACTCTGCCACTTTGAGCCACAGCTCTATTTCCAGTTTTCTGGTGGTTCATTGGAGATAAGAGTCTCGTGGACTTTCCTGCCTGGGCTGACTTTGAACCATGATCCTCAGGTCTCGGCCTCCCGAGTAGCTAGGATGACTGGCGTGAGCCACCAGCGCCCAGCTAGAGCTGTATTATTCTTACATGACAGAAATAAATAGAGCATTGGAAGAGACCATTTGAAAAAAAAATTTTGGAGGGAGTCCAAGTTAAAAAACAAAACTTCCTCGGTGGTAAGTTGTCACTTCTCAGATCCAAGAAGGTCAGTAAAACTGTCATTAATTTTTTCCTGCTAAAGGCCCAAACTGGTAAGATAGGAACAAGAGGTTTTGGAGACCTAGAGGGGAATCTTATTCCTTTCTCCCTTCCTCTCTCCCCTCTCTCTATTTCCTTCTTCCTTTCCATCCATATACATATCCACCCATCCATCCATTCATCCATTCATCCATCCACTACCCATCTATCCACCCATCTGTCCATTCAGCCATTCACCTACCCACTAACCCATCCATCCACCTACTCATCCATCTACTACCCATCCACCCACCCATCCGTCCATCCAGCCATTCATATGGCCATATTTCTATCTATCCATCAATCCATCCATCTATCCATCTTTCTTCTATCATTTTTTTTTTTTTTTGTCGGTCAAGGGGCTTGAACTCTGGGCCTGGGCGCTGTCCCTCAGCTCTTCAGCTCAAGGCGAGCACTCTACCACTTGAACTACAGCGCCACTTCCGATTTTCTGGTGGTTTATTGGAGATAAGAGTCTCACGGTCTCTCCTGCCCGGGCTGGCTTTGAACCGTGGTCCTCAGATCTCAGCCTCCTGAGTAGCTAGGATTACAGGCGTGAGCCACCAGCGCCCGGCTTCTTCTATCATTTTGCCCTTCCTTCCTTCCTTCCTTCCTTCCTTCCTTCCTTCCTTCCTTCCTTCCTTCCTTCCTTCCTTCCTCCCTTCCTCCCTTCCTCCCTTCCTCCCTTCCTCCCTTCTGCCACCATCCTGTCTCTACATGGATTATTTTTCTTCACAGTGCTGATCCCTAACAGCCTTCATGTATCTCTTTTAATTGTCTTCTCCACAGCTGTAGGGATGCCAGGCATCCCTCTTTACTAGTTTTTAGAGGCATGTCTGGTGGCCAGTTGGTGTGCATAGACTCCACACAATGCCAGTTGTGAATGCTGTGTCAGGTGGTTGTAAGGACTCGAAATCAGCGGGTCTCCTCCCCATGGCTGGAGACCCTCAGGGGACGCCATGGGGGAAGTTTGCAAAGAGATGTCTGCAAGAAACAGTATGTAGAGGGGCTGGACCACCTGTCCTCGCCTCCGCTTGGGTGAATGGCTCTCGAAGGAGGCTGTTAGGATGCCTCTCAGAGATGGACACTCGACGTGGGGTCTGCTGTTCTGTACAGAAGGAGGGGAAGCCATACCTGAGAGGTAGACAGGTCTCGCCAGGGGGGAAAAATCACCCATCTTCTCCCCCCGCCCGCCCCCATCACAAGGAATGGCAGAATGACCAACAAAACGAGCCCTGGAAGGTCTCAGAGCCCATGCTAGGCGCTGTCCACGGTGCTGCACCAGACCTTGCATAGTCGATCCATTGATGGTGAGCGAAGTCCTCACAGCCCTCAGGTGTGGGCTTCTGGCTGCCACAGGCATGGATTTGTGGCCGGTGGATGAAGCTTGAGTGAGGGGTGGCCATCAAAGGGCCAGTGGGTGCCCCAAGCCAGAGCGCCAAGCTGGAATAGTGCGTTACAGCAGTGTGTGGGGGGCATGGTGGGTAGCCGGGACGCTCATCTTCTACCTAGAGGGTGCAGGAAAGCCAGGTGTGATGGGACACGCCTGTAATCCCAGAACTTGAAGGGGTGGAGGTAGGAGGATTACAAGTTCAAGGCCAGCCTAGGTTATGTAATGGGACCCTGTCTCACGCAACAGCCAACCAGACGGACAGCCAAACAAACACAAATGAAGATCTAGGAAGGAGGCTCCAGGCCCCTGCAGGGGTGTGAGAGCATTGTTTCAAATCAGAATGATCAGAGTAATCTCTCTCTTTTTGGTGGCAGCTTCTGATGCTACATTGTGGCAACTCATTTTCAGAATGTTCTAGACTAATTTTCACAACGTTCCAGACCAGTGCCCCCTCTCCCCCATCCTATGTTGGGGGCATGGAACCCCAGAGAGGGGCAGAGACCAGCTCCCTGAGGCTCAGTACACCCCCCATCCCATTGTCTGACTCCCAGTCCAGTGCTCTCCCGCTTGCTCCCTCCTTCCAGCTTGCATTTTTTCTTTAACCCCCTCCTCCCCGACCTAGGAATGGACAGGAAGAGGATCACGGAGGAAGATGTGTGAGCACATGGAGCCAGGATCACGGGACACTGGGCCCAGCCCGAGCCTGACTTCTTCCTCTGATCCAAACCACTCATCACAGGCATGGATTCTGTGGCTCCTGCAATGCTCCTGCCGGATTCTGGGCAACAGATAAATCTGTAGAAGAAAAGCAGGTGTGTGTGTGTGTGTGTGTGTGTGTGTGTGTGTGTGTGTGTGTGTGTGTGTGTGTGTGTGTGTGTGTGTCCTGCCCAGTCTGAAGCCTCCATCCTCCCTGGATCCTGTTCTCTGGGTTTGAGCCTCAGCGGGCTCCGTCCCTCACAAAGCCAGACGCATCTCTCCTCGTCTGTGGTGCTGGGAGGGTGGGCTGTGGGGGGCGGGGAGGGGGGGGACACAGGCAGCGTGGGGTGGATCAACAAGGCCATCTCAGAAAAAGACCAAATAGGAAATAAGAGTCCCATTGCCTAATGGGACTTATCAATTATGATCCCGGGCCATATTTCTTTGAGGGGTGATTGTTTCACAGAGTCTGACACCTCATATAGCTTTAAATTACTCACAGCCGGGACGGCTTACAAGATAGCAGTAAAATCAGGGGAGGATTGGGCGATGTAATTATAGTATGGAAATGACGGTGGCCACTCAAGCAGGGAGCAGACCTTGAATGGAAAGCCCGGCCTGGGCCTGCCGCTGCCCGCCCTCCGCCCTCCGCCTTCCCCTTGTCCGCTCCCGCTGGGGCCTGGGCCTTCCAAACCCTGGGGACCCAGAGGCAGCCGGGTCACTTGATAGGACAGCAAGAGACCGGCGGTCTGTGTGGGCTGAGGGGGTCAGGACCAAGGGCCGGTCCCCCGGCACCCTGCTGACTGCTGGGGTTTGACACTGGCCTGGGAAGGTTTCCGTCCACCGCGGCAGCTGCCGGCCTGGGGTTCACAGGGGATGTTCTCCAGAATGCCTGGTGTGTGTAGACAACTATCATAGAGTCTGGAAGCCTGGAGTTTTCCTCTTCTCCTCTCCTCTCCTTTTCTCTCCTTTCGTCTCCTCTCCCTCCCCTCCCCTCCCCTTCTCTTCCTCTCTTTCTTTTCTCTCCTCTTTTCCCTCCCTCCCTGCCTCTCTCCCTCCTTCCCTCCTTCCTTCCTTCCTTCCTCCTACCTAACATTCCATCCACCCACCCAACCATCCACCCACCCACCCACCCACCATCCATCCATACATTAACCCATCCATCCAGCTATCTATCTATTTATCTATCTATCTATCTATCTATCTATCTACCTACCTACCTACCTACCTATCTATCATCCATCCACCTACCCACCCTCCACTCATCCATCCACCCATCCAGCTATCTATCTATCCATCCACTCACCTAACCACCCATCCATTCATCCACCAGTCCATCCATCCATCCATCCATCCATCCATCCATCCATCCATCCATCCATCCATCCAAACTACCTATGTACCCATCCCTCATCAATCTGTCCACCTACCCACCCTCAACTCATCCATCTATCCATCCATCTGCCTGTTTGTCTATCCATCCATCTGTCCATCCATCCATCTATCCATCCATCCATCCATCCATTCATCCATCCATCCAATCATCTCTCCATCCAGCCATCCACTCTTTATTTGCCAAATACCATCTCCATTCAAGGCTCTATGTGAAGGATAGAGAGATGAATTGTTTCAAGTATTTACTGAGCCTACACTATACTTACCTGCAAAGCTTGTGCTGGAATCCTGTGCCTTCCCCCATGTCATTTATGTAAATACCTGCTGATGGGGGGGTGGGCCTGTGTAAATACCTGTGCAATGTGAGCAGCAAGCTGAACCGGTCCGGGGCCAGGCTCATGCAAACCACTTACATGCGCTTTCCATGTTCTCTCTCCCCACCCACCAAGCTGGGTTCCAACATCAAGGCTGACCACAGACAGCCGCTCACTGGGCCTGGCGGAGCCCTGGAGAGCTTGGGATCCTGATTGGGCCAATGGCACCGAGCCCTTCCCTGCCCCATCCCGACCCTTTCCCCTGGTGCAGGTTCTGAGAGCCAGCGATATGGATGACGGCCCAGCCAAATGCTGCCAGAGCTTACACTCGGGCAAGTGACACTCATTGACTATTTCCACAAAGCCTTCTCCAGGGAATGAGGATGCCCCAGCCATGGGATGAAGCTTTGGGGAACCCGAAGATGAACTCATCCAGGCATGGATTTGCGTGTCCACGGCCTGTTGGATGCTGGGATCGGCATTAGGGACTTGGATGGTGGAGGCGCCCGTGGCCTACATTCGAGTGTGTTGGCTCCAGGTGGAAATGCCCAAGTGGAACATTCTGAGAGATGCCATAGCAAACCAGGCAACGATGAACCCTGCTGGAGGCTGATGGGCAAAAGGGGGAGGGGGATGGAGAAATCTTTCCACATGGGGTGGGTTGAGATCTGGGGTGTACGTAAAACAAATATATGTTTTCTAGGCTGAAGGCAGGGAAATGCCTTGTGGAGGGGAAGTGACAGAAGACGAGGGTGGAAGGAAGGGAGCTCTTTGCCATTCTACCCCGGGAAGGCTGTGTGGTCAAAGCTGGCCAAGCTGGAGGCTGCTCACGATGTCCATCTTGGAGGGGTGTGTGTGTAGAAACAAACCAGCCCACCTATAGGTCTCTCTTACTTCCACAGATGGGTGCTGCTTTGTTTGTTCTTAGGACATGATCACATCAGCACCGTCCCATCTTCTCAGCGAGCACAGCGGTGGTGGTGAACAGAGAAGTTATCTTCCACTACAGGCACACAGCTGTCTGGCCTCCAATTGGAGGCCGCACTCCCAGCATGCAGTGCGTGGTGCTGGGGGGAGGGGCAGTGGGGAGGCAGGAAGTGGTCTCCAGGAAACAGTCTCCCGGGATGCAGAGGCTCTGAGCTCCTCATTCATGCATTCATTCGTTCATCTATCTATCTATCCATCCACACATCCATCCTTGGCAAAGGCCAAGGAGCTTCCTCTCAGGAGCTCAACTGAGAGTCTGTGTGTGTGTGTGTGTGTGTGTGTGTGAGTCTTAGCTAAGCCAGAACCAGCTAGCGCTGTGCTGGGAAGAAATAAATCTCTCCCTGAGCCAACATTAATACAAGCTTGGCAGGTTCTGGGCAGGTTCCCGGTTGATTATGCCAATGGACATCGAGGAGGGGAAGATTGAGCGGCCGGGGCCGGCGTGGGTGCACACTTGCATGGGCAAAGCCTTGGAAATATATCGCATCTGAGCAGGCAGCCAGCCAAGGGTGGGGCGCAGGCGGGAGAGGGGGAGGGGTGGCATCTGCTGGTAATTACGATGACCAGCGCCCACGGAACACGGCGTGGGGGTAAGACGTTCGGGCTGCCCGCGTCCCCGCGAGGTACAGCGAGCACCCCTCCTTCATCCATCACGTGCTTCCCGAGTGCCAGGTGCTGGGGAGGGTGCTCCCTGGGTGGAGCTTGCAGACCTAAGCAGTCGATTCTATAGAACTATCCATATGTGCATCTAAGAAAGAAAAAAAATCAGTAGTTCACGGGGCTGGGTAGGGTGGCGCACATCTGTAATCCCAGCTACTACTTGGGAGGTGGAGGTAAAAAGATCAAGGTTAGCCCTGGCAAAAAGCAGGAGACCAGATCTGAAAAGCAAACTCAAAGCCAAAAAAAAAAAAAGAATGGAGGGCATGGCTCAAGTGGTGGACAATTCCCAGTTAGCAAGCAAGACCCCGAGTTCAGACTCAGTACCCCCACTAAAACGAATACAAGTGCATTTGGGAGGAGAGCATCAGAGGCTCATGATGGCCTGGGTGGGGGGACAGCAGGAAGAAAGGGTGTATAGGGACCCCCCGAGGTGGTGGGCGTCTGGATTGGATGAAGGGAGATGAGCTAGTGGTGGTCTTATTGGTAAGGATCCAAGGGTCCTGAGGTGGCTGGGAGGGGGGGGGGGAGGGGGGCGTGGCTCACTGGCAGCTCACGCCTGTCATCCCAGCTGCTCAGGAGGCTGAGATCTGAGGATCATGGTTTGAAGCCAGCCTGGGCAGGGAAGTTTGTGAGACTCTTATCTCCAATAAACTACTCAGAAGAAAGTGGAAAGTGGCTCTGTGGCTCAACTGGTAGGGTGCTAGTCTTGAGCACAGAGAGGCTCAGGGACAGTACCCAGGCCTAGATTTTGAGTCCCAGGATCGGGGGAGGGGGGGGGAGAAAAAGAAAGAGAGAAAAAAAAGAGTCTGAGATGGAAGGAGCAGCAGGAAGCTCTCTGTGGGCGTGGCCAGGAGCTGGGCGTGGCCGGCAGGGGTGGCTGCACTGGAACCTGGGGCTCTGGATGGTTTGGCAGGCAGGAGTTTCTGGCCTGCTTCTCCTTTCCTGAGAAGACCCAGCTTCTGCAATGCGGTTCCCTCGTCTGGATTTCTCTTCCACCACTGTGGACCTAAGAAACACGTCTATATCATCACACATCTGGGAACTAGGCCTCCAGGCGTGGGTGTGGGCAGCTCAGCTCCCTGCTGTCTATCTCCTCCCTCGCTCCCTGACCGCTCAAGTCTCCAGGAACGAAGTCCTTTCCCCATTCTCCCCGTTGTTATCATCCCTCTCTGACTTGGCTGTGCGGGGCTCTCCTCTCCTGGCTCCTTTTCCTGGGCTGGATCACCTGCACAGACCGCCATCTTGCAACAGCTCAAGTGGAAACATAGAGAGGAAGGAACTGTTCTTTGGTCCAGCCTAGACGGGCTTCTTCCTGTGCACACGGGTGAGGGGAGACTCTATGCCAGCACCCCCCTTCCTCTCTCTGTCCTCCATGCCTGCACAGCTCCCATGCGGGACAGGGTGGGAGGTGGGGGTGGGGGGAGGGACGCTCAGGGTTCCAGCAAACTGGAGGCAGCAGGTTCTAGAATATGAGCGCTAATGGTGCTCATACATACTAACAACGTGCCCATTAATATTAATAACATGCTCGTTAATATCCATGCCGCCGTGCCCATTAGTATTAATACAATTATGCTCGTTAATATTAATTTTAATTATGCACCCTCTGCACCCCATTATCTGCAGAGACTTCCGCATCCCTGCCAGAGCCTCTGAGTGAATTCCTCTGCCGCTCACTCCCCATCCTCCGCTCCTTCCAGCCCAGGCCCATGAACCCCCCTCCTTCCCTTCCCCCAGCCTGCCCCCCCCCCCCCCCGCCCCTGAGAGCTCTTTGATTAGAGGCTTATTGTCTAGGTCTAAACAACTTTTAGGCCATTCTCACGTGGCTCTATGCTAAACTCGAGTGAAGGGAAAACTCCGAAGTTGGTCTCTCTCTCTCTCTCTCTCTCTCTATTCTTTTTTATGATGCTGGGCGTTGCATTGAGGGTCTCGAGCCAAGTTCCTTGGCTTCCCTCTGTTCTTCAGCTAGGCTGGCCTCAGGCCGTGATCCTTCCTCCCGTCTCTGCCTCCAGTCAGCTGGCATTGCAGGCGTGTAGCGCCAGGTTCAGCCCCCGACTGAGTCTGCAGGCCTTCTCTGGGCCCCGTTCCTTTGGCCCTCAACAGCTCATCTTCAAGAATCCTTTCTGCGGCTATGCTACTGCCCAGGCTGCTCTCCCAAGTCCCACACTGTGTGCCTCTGGGGGAAAGCCTGAGGCTGCTCACGGCTCTCAGAGTGTGGCTGGCGAGGAGGAGAAAGGGCAGAGGAGCTGCCAGCCTCGAGGGTCCACATCTGCTCAATGGCGGGGCTGCGAGGGCCAAGAGCCCAGGGGTCTCCTTGGTGAAGCCCTCTGAGCGGCTGGGGGCTGAAGGATCTGAAAGTCAGCCACCAGTGAACGCAGCATCACATGCTCCAGACTTGAGTGTCCTCGTGATGTCCCCTTTCTCCAGTGGCTGTTCCCACAGGTGCTGAGACAATGCAGCTGGAGGTTGGGGCTTGGGGGGGGGGGCAGGCCGGGCCTGGTGGGGGAGGAGGGGACCGTGGAGGAGGGAGGGGAGCCGGGCGGGAAGGCGCAGAGGTGGAGGGGGCGGGACACTCACCTCGAGGCGGTCGGCGGCCTCCCGGCTTTGAAAGCGATCCAAAACAAGGGCCGCGTCCCGGCCGCTGTGATGTCACCGCTGGTCATTAGCCCGGTAATTATGCCGCAGACCCGCTGCCATCCGCCTCGGCAGGGTCATTAACGAGAGGCAGCCACACCAGTAAATGTCTTATTAGTCTTATTTTAGACTTATGTATTTTTCAGGACTACAGAATTTTAATAGCCTGCCCCTCCCGCCCCCTCCGGCTTCCACATTAATATCTATTACACATGCCAGACTTCCCACAGCAGCGCCTCCCGCCTCCCCTGAAGGCAGACCCCAGGGCAGGGGGGGAGGGGGGAGGGGAGGGAGGGAAGGGAGGAGAGAGAGGGAGGGAGAGAGGGAGGGAGAGAGTGAGGAAGGAAGGAAGGAAGGAAGGAAGGAAGGAAGGAAGGAAGGAAGGAAGGAAGGAAGGAAGGGAGAGAAAATGAATGGGCAAGTGGATGGATGGATGATGGCTGGGTGGATAGGTGGGAGGAAGGAAAGAAGGAAGGAAGGAGGAAGGAAGGAGGGAAGGAGTAAAGGAAGGAAGGAGAGAAAATGAATGGGCAGGTGGATAGATGGCTGGATGATGGCTGGGTGGGTAGGTGGGAGGAAGGAAAGGAGGAAGGAAAAAAGGATGGAGGGAGAGAAGGAAGGAAGGAGGAAGGAAAGAAGGAAGGAAGGAAAGAAGAAGGAAGGAGGAAGGAAGGACATAGGGAGGGAAGGAAGGAGGAAAGAAGGAAGGAGGGAAGGAAGAAAAGAAGGAAGGAGGGAAAGAAGGAGGGAGGGAAGGAAGGAGGAAGGAAGGAGGGAGGAAGGAGGGAGAGAAGGAAAGAGGGAGGGAAGGAGGGAAGGAGGAAGGAAGGAGGGAGGAAGGAGGGAATGAGGAAGGAAGGAGGAAGGAAGGAAAACTGTAATGAGTGAGGGCAGGCTGTGCGCCCAGGGATGAGCCCCTGGCTTGTCTTGCCAGCCCCAGCTCTGCCCCCCCCCATCTTTTTCTCTCTATTCAGACCTCCCCGGGACGCTCCGCTCCGTCTGCCAGCCCTCTGCATCCCTGCCCTTCATTCTGAACGAAATTCATCCTCACCGCTACTTTCAGACTCCAGCAAAGAGGACAGGAGCCCAGCCCCACCTCTCCTCTCCCTTGGCCCCTCCAGCTCTTCCCTTCTGTCTTCATCTGCAATGCGCCGGGCTGGTTCCCTTCCAGGGCCTTGGAATATGGTTCTCCCCTCTCATGTTCTACCCCACAGCTGACTCCTGTGTAATGTCCAGGGTGCTGCTCCTCCTGGAAGCCCTCCCTAATCTCCTTTTGTATTCTAAGTCCAGGCTTCACCTCTGTCAATGCCCTACCTAGAGCACACACCCCAATCCACGGTTGTCATCAGTGTTTTATTTTAATACCTGCATTTTGTCTTATAGATTCACAGCTCTGACGCACTTTTCAGGGCTGTGTGGTACTCCACTGGGTGGACACTGGGGTTGATGTGGCTAATTTCCTCCTGGCACTTTCTGAAAGGGAAGGAAGGATTGGAACACCAGCCGCGGGCACCAGGGGCCAGGCACTGCTGTGTCTCCACCTCAGCATGACCACGTGTTTATGGGCAGGTTGTGGAAGCTTCCCCGCCTCCGGTGCCTCAGTTTCCTCATCTGTAAAAGCCCCGGTGATAACGGCTGCAGTCCTTGTGAGGCTAGAGTATCAGGCTGGTCAGAGGCCGCGCTATGAGGTGACCAGCATTGCTTGTCACTCACCCCTGGCTCAAGGAGGGGGTCCCAGGGGAGGGGGTGGAGCATTCACTGTGCCAGAGACAGCCTTGGTAGGAGGCTGGGAGGTTTAGGAAAGGAGGCTTGACATCTCCTTTCCCTCCATGGGCTGGGGGTGCCAAGAGACTGCGGCCTGGGATCACGCTCCTGGTCTGTGCCCGGCTCCAACCTGGGAGAACTCCAGCACCCAACTTTCCTTCTTGAGTCCTGGGGGGGGCCCATGTGCGGGCCTGAGCACGCTCACCCCATGATTCCAAGGGGCCCCAAGCCCCGGGGCGGGGCTCTGCTTCCCTGCTGACTGCTGGCTCTCAGGGAAGGAGGAGGAGCAGCTGGGATGTGGAGCCCAGCTCTCTGCTCCCCCCACCCCTGGGCGGGGCCCCCACATGGCCTCTCCAAGCCCTCAGCTCTTCTGTGTGAAGGGAGAGGGAAGAGGCCGCAGACCTGGTGGAGAGAGCCCCGGGAGGCAGCGTGGAGGAAGAGTTGGATGGATGGTTGGTTGTTTTCTGGGCAGCTTGGAAGGGAAGGGCTGACGCCAACTCAGAAGTCGCAGCACCAGAGAACTGCACCAGGGAGCAGGGAGCTCAGCACTGTAGGGCCCAAGGGCCTGATTCAGGAGCCCTCCAGGTTCATGGGCAATGCTCAGCAATCCTCCCTCCCTCCCTCCCTCCCTCCCTCCCTCCTGTCCTTCCTTCCTTCCTTCCTTCCTTCCTTCCTTCCTTCCTTCCTTCCTTCCTTCCTTCCTTCCTTCCTTCCTTCCTTCTTTCCTTCCTTCCTTCTTTCCTTCCTTCCTTCCTTCCTTCCTTCCTTCCTTCCTTCCTTCCTTCCTTCCTTCCTTCCTTCCTTCCTTCCTTCCTTCCTTCCTTCCTTCCTTCCTGTGTTTCTTTCTTTCTCACTCTATTCTCTTCCTCTTCCTCCTCCTCCACCTTCTTTCTACTTCTTCTTTTTGTCAGTTGTAGGGCTTGAACTCAGGACCTAGGCCCTGTCTCTGAGCTTTTGTGCTCAAGGCTAGTGCACTACCACTTTGATCCATACCTCCACTATTTTTGTTTTTGTTTTTGCTTGTTAATTGGAGATAACAGTCTCATGGACTTTCCTTCCTGGGCTGGCTTTGAACCGTGATCCTCAGATCTCAGCCTCCTGAGTAGCTAGGATGACAGGCGTGAGCCAACAGTGTCCATCTCTTTCTTTTCTTTTGACTTTACAGAGTTTGAACCCAGGGCCTCAGGCTTGTTACACAGGCACTCTACCACTCAAGCCACCTCCACGTCCCTTTATTGCACTGGTGATATTGAGGTAGGGTTCTGTCTTAAGTCTGGGCTGGCATGGGCTTCAATCTCCCTGCTGGTGCTTTCCCATTCACTGGGGAAGATGGATATGAGCCACTGCCCTCAGCCATCATACTTTTCTCATAGCTGGGGTAGCAGGTATGTGCTACCACACCCAGCCACTGAGTGAGATGGAGTCTCTCTATCTTGCTGTTTGCGTGTACCTGGGGTGGATCAAGCTGTGACCGAAGCATCTTTCCTGTGTTCCCCTCCTCACTCTGCCCACCTGGATGGGCTGCAGGGAGGCAGCCAGCCATTGCCCTTGTCCGGCCTGTGAACTCAGCTCATAAAGCCACAAAGTGTGGGCATGAATGTTTCAGCTGGGGGGCTTTGTCTGCTTTGTTCTTTCTACTCCTGGGCACCTAGTGACTACAGCAGGTGCCAGGCACGAGCCAGGGCTAAATAAATAAATAATACTTGTCGAGTGAATTCATGAATGGGCGAATGAGCGAATGGATGGATGGATGCATGCATTCTTACCTCCAGACAAGAGCTGTTGAATGCAGGGAGTCTGTCTGCCAAGCCCCTCTCCCTAGGCCCTCCCCTCCCCCCACCCACAGCCTGTGGCATTTAATTAATATCAGCCACACAAAGCCCAGTGTGTGGCGCGGCCCAGGGGCCAACGGTAATTGAGAAATGATGAGCGGCGCCTGGGACTCGATCTTGTGACTTGACCTTTGCTAATGATGGAGAGACCTGTGCACGGACGGCAGCCGGAGACCCGTGCTGGAGCATCGTCAGGAGTGGGTGGGGTGTGGGCTGGGGTGGGTACAGCCTCGCCTGGCTTGCCAGGGCCAGGAGCTCTTGGGGGGAGCTTCTGCCCATGGTATTTCCCCCACAGGGACCCCGCCAGCTGTTCGGGAGTGCCTGGCCGTGGCTGAGCACTTTGCAAAGAGCCTGATTAGACACCGGGGCAGCTGCTCGCCCAGGCTGGACATGGCTGCTCCCAGGATGCACTGGGAAGGAGAGCCCTGCAGACCAGCCCTGCTCAGGGTCGGGTGATGGTGGTAAAGGCCTGTTTTAGAGTTGGGGGGCTGGCAGGTGTGTGCCTCAAGCTCCAGTGTGTGCCTCCTCCTATGCTCCCAGGCCCCAGGATCTTCTCCTCCAAAGGTACCAGACCTCCTTTCTCTCCTGGAGGGGAGATGCTGCACCTCTCCCCCACCTCCAGTGGAGGGGGAGGGGGGCTACCGGTCCTCAGGGCCCATGTTGAAGGGGGATGGACATGAGAGCCATCCCACTTCTGTTGATGCACAGAGACAGACTTCTGTCACCACCAAGACCACCTTGCCCCTGGCATGAGCGGGCAGGGGTGAGGCTTCTGTGGTAGAAGCTGCTGCAGACACAGCATGTTACAGCGTGGAGTCAGTGGCAATGGTGACGTTTCCTGGTTGGCTGTCCCTGGAGGGATCCTGCCCCCTCCTCCCCCAGACTGGGCCCTGGGAACCTGGGTGAACATCTGTGAGACACCCACTCCCCGCCCCCAACATGGTGCCTGGGTGACAGATCCTCAAAAGGCGGCCTGCGGGCTAAGTCTGGCCCGCAGCTTGATACTTTTTTTTTTTGTCAATAAAGTTTTATTGGAACACAGCCCATACCTATTTGTTAACGATCTTGGTTTCGAGGTAGTTTTGAAAGATAGAGACCATGTGGCCCATAAAAGCCTAGAATAATATCTCCCACGGCCCTTGGTCTGGAGTTTGCTGGTTCCTGGCGTGGAATGATACAGGCATCGGAGCTTAGGATGCCGGAGTTCAGATGCCAGTCTCTGCCCTTCCTGGTTGCATTGGCACTGGTCCTGTCAAATTATCTTTCCGGCTGGCCGAGTGGAAGGGATGCATTCACACTGCAGGATGGCTGGCACAGTGATCGAAGATGCTCACTCACCAGGCTGTGTGTACCAGGGGAGCTCAGTGAATGCTTGCCCGGCCCTGGTGCCCAGCAGGCACTCTACATACATGGTTATGAATGGGAATTTCCCCCCATCTCAGCCTGCCCAGGGACCAGAAGCCTTATTTCTGTGCCCACGAGGTTGGGACAGCCCTCTGTGGCTCTGAGGGATTCCCCCAGGGGTTCAAAGCCACCGCCCCTTGTTGCCCCTTTTCCCTGGGGGTAGAGACACCATACCTCCTGGGCCCTTGTTTCCTGCTTGGCCACTGTGTCCTATCAGACCAGTGATGGAGAGAAGTCAGTCTGAGGAAAAAAGACAGATCTCATGGCTTGGTGGCCCTGGCATTTCCTTCCCCCCTACTCCCAGATCTCTGGATTTCCATATATTTGAAAACCTAATATAAACAACAGAGAGAACATTTGCATTTTGAGCAGGCAAGGCTGAGAAATGGAGGCAGTGTAATGTACTGCCTCACGCAGAAGAGCGATGGCCGCCGTGGCTGGATCAGACTCTTAGAACAAACCACACAGGCCCCCGCAGACTCCCTGCCTGCCAGAGCGCAGGGGTCCCCTGCCAAGACGTTTAGCAGCCCCCGGTGGGGGGGAAGGAGAGGGAGGAGGGCGGCTGGGCCACCGCACCACCCCAGGCTGGCCTTCCTGCTTCTCCTTCATCAGATCCCCTCTATGCGGATTTAGTACAAAACACACAAGCCATGCAGGGACACATAAATTCTCAGGCCCGGTTGAGGATTCTGAGTGCTCCACTGTTGACCCAGGCTTGTCCGCCTTTTCCAAGAGACATTCAAAAGGGCTGTGTATAAAAAATATAAGCCATCTCAACCTGGTGATTTAGAGTTAGTCCATCCATCCATCCATCTACCCATGATCCATCCATACACCAACCCACCCACCCACCCACCCATCCATCCATCCATCCATCCATCCATCCATCCATCCATCCATCCATCCATCCATCTGCCCATGATACATCCATCCACCAACCCACCCATCCATCCATCTGCCCATGATCCATCTATCCATCCGCCCACCCATCTATTCACCCACCCACCCACTCACCTATCCATCCATCCTTCCATCCATTCACCTACTCACCTACCCATCCATCCACTTATCTACCCATCCATCCATCCATCATCCATCTATTCATCCGCCTACCCATCTATTCACCCACCCACCCACCCACCTAGTCATCCATCCACCCATCCATGCATCCATTCATCCATCCATCCACTCAGCCATCCATCCATCCACTCACCCACTCATCCATCCACTCAGCCATCCATCCATCCATCCATTCACCCACCCACTCATCCATCCATCCATCCATCCATCTACCCACCCACCCAACCATCCATCCACCCAGCTATCCACCCACTATCTACTCAGCCACCCACCCATCCATCCATCCACTCACTCATCCATTCACTCACCAATCCACCCATCTATCCACACACACACCCATTCATCTCTCCATCCATCCATCCATCCACCCACCCACACAGCTACCCATCCATTTACACATCTATCCATTCATCAACACATCTATCCATCTCCCCACCTGTCACCATTCATCCATCCACCTATCCACCTGCCCACCCATCTGCTGAACCATCCATCCATCCATCCACCCCTCCATTCATCCATCCACCTGCCCGTCAATCCATCTACCCACCCACCCATCTACCCACTCATTCACCCATCCATCCGCCCATCCATCCATCCATCCATCCATCCACCCATCCACTCATCCACCCACCCATCCACTCACCCCATTCATCCATCCATCAATTTATCCATCCATCCATCCATCCATTCATCCATCCATTCACTCATGCCATATTTGCCTTTTCTGATCAACAGGGTAATCTCAAGTTCTACCCATTTTCCTGACAATGACATGCTTTCATGTTACTTAATGGCTAATATTCCACTGTGCAGATATACTACATACTCTTTATTCATTCCTCAGTTGGTGGACACCTAGGCTGGTTCCGTATTTCGCATCTTGAATGGGACCGTAATAAACACAGATGTGCAGGTGTCTCTATTGTATGTGGACATATATTTCTGGATTTCCAACAGTAGTCTGGCTGGACCATTGGGTTCTATTGCTCATTTCTGAGAAGCTTCCACACCGATTTCCACAGTGGCTGCATTCATTTCCACTCCCACCAGCAGTTTCTGTGGGTTCCTTTCCCTCCACATCCTTGCCAGCATTGGTTGTTTTCCTGATGATGGCCGTTCTGCCCTGGGGTGACAAGGAGTCTGGCTGTTGTTTTAATTTGCCTTTCCTCCATGGTGAACAACTACAAAGACCAGACAGGAAATGTCCCAGCTCTCTCCTTTCTGTATGCTCAGGTGCATTTATGTAGAAAGTAGAACGAGGACTTGGGGGTCCACGGGAAGGCCTTGGGCAGACCCTGGGCTTCTGCTCACAAGCACCAGAGGGGTCTGGCCCAGGCAGAGGGGTACTGCGGTCCATGGGCACTGGAATGAGCTGGGTGAGGTGTCATTCGTTACGCTGCCTGAAATAGCTCTCTCTGATGGCTCCCGGGGTGGCAGGCGGGGTCCCCATTCTCTCCACGCAGGACCCTGAGGCTTTCGTGTAACTCTGAACAAATCATCGCCTTGTTCCCAGCCACAGGCTCCCCAGCCTCAGTGATGTCTCCCATCACACGCCCAACGCGGCCTGGATGGAGGCGACATCATGGTGGCTGACGTCTGGAGTCCTGGATGGAGGGGCGATCCCAGTGGTCACACACGAGACAAGAGAGAAATCTTTGATCCAGAGGCTGAGCACCCCACACCCTGCTCCTCAGGACAGAGAATGAGGCCAGGGGGCAGCGTCTCACGCCTGTCATCCTAGCTACTCGGGAGGTTGAGAGCTGGAGGATCAAAGTTTGAAGCCAACCCTGGGCAAGAGAGTCTGTCAGACTCCATGGCCCATTAACCAGCAAAGATACAAAAGAAGACACAGAGCTGGAGGCATGGCTCCAGTGGTCAAATGATGGCGAGAGGTGGGGGGAAGGGACGGGGGGGGGAGAGAGAGAGAGAGAGAGAGAGAGAGAGAGACCCCCATCTCAAGCCCATCTCCAAGGCTGTTCCTTGGAGACTCAAGGTCATTCTGGGAAAGCAGAGGTGGGGGGGAGGGGATTCTCTGTTCTGCCTTGAGAGTCCGCAGGTCAGGGGGTGGGGAGCTCTGACTTACAGATGTCTCTGACACCTGTGTGTGCTCCTGGGGCAGGAGATTCTAGTAGTTTGGGGAACAACAGAAGTTTTCCACCAGATCTGGGTCTGACCACCTCCCACGGGCACCACCTGTCACTCTCAGGCTGCAAACTCCAGTCCTGATACTTATCCCTCTCCTGGCCCTACCCCTGCCTTTCCTCGATTGGCCCAATGGAGAGTGTTCCTTACCCCCTTCCCGTCCACACAGACCTCCTCTCATTGCCTTGCAGACGCCCAGCAAGGTCTTGCATCCTGCAGGACCCTCGCACATGGTATTTCCTTGGCTCATCTGAATTCTCAGCTCAGACATCTTTCCTGGACACGCCAGAGTCCCCTCTTCACATCCAGTTCACAGATCTCTCACACCACGGATCTGACTGGCAAGCTGTCGTTGGACAGTCCCACAGAAGTTACTTATTAATAATAAATGATGAGTTGCGAGTTAGCAACTTCAGTCATCGTGTTAGATTGAAGTTAAAGGATTCCCTGCAAGTCTAACCTGGAAACCTGGCAAAGGGCCTCGTGTGCATTCTCAATGCATAAGGAAATTGGAAGGCAGCCCCGGGTCTCTCCGTACCCCGCCCCTCTCTAGCAGAGGGGCCATCACCTGGTCATCCAGGTCAGCAGGTGACAGTGCCCAGCTGCTGCCAAGAGGAGGGAAGGGGGGAGGATCACAGTAGGGATGGCAACAATGTCCCTTTGTCCTTCCTGAAGCTCAGGTTGTGACCTGGCCTTTGTAGATGTTGTGGTAATAAGAACTTCAGGATAAGTAGCCTGGGATGAAGATGAACACCAGATCTATGATCCTGGTGAGAGATGAACAGGGAGAGGACAGAGTGCCCATGCGGGAGGTGATGTGGAGACGGAGGTGAAAATGGAAGGATGTGCCTACAAGCCAAGGAATGGTGGTGGTGTCCAGGTTCTGGCGGGAGGCCTGGGGCAGTGGGTGCTTCCTCACAGGTACCAGAGGGAGCCCTGCCTGCCAAGCCTCCACATCTGACCTTCGGAACTGGGCTCAAAGCCATTCCTGATGTCTGGAGCCACATTGCATGGTGGTCATTGGTTGTGATGGCCCCAAGGATGCATTCAATGAGCCCAGCTGTTATGGATGGGCTCTGGGACTCAGTCACCTCACCTACAAGTTGGGTGTCCTTGTAGACTCCATGCTCTGATGCCATAAAACAAACAAACACAGAAGAGCCTGGCACCAGTGGCTCACGCCTGGCATCCTAGCTACTTGGGAGGCTAGGATCTGAGGATCGTGGTTTGAAGCCAGCCCTAGCTGGCTTCAAAAGAGTCCATGAGACTCTTTTATCTCCAATGAACCACCAGGAAACCAGAAGTGGAGCTGTGGCTCAAAGTGGTAGAGCACTAGCCTTGAGCAAAAAGAACACAGGCACAGCACCCAGGCCCTGAGTTCAAGACCCACAGTTGACCAAAACAGAAACACTGAGAGACACCAGCATGTGGTCTTCCGGGCCCAGCACCCTCTGAGCCTGGGTACGCTGTAGCTGTTACCAATGGCTTCTCTCATCCACCCGCCCACTCGGGGCATCTCCCAGCCCAAGCCCAAGCACTGCCCTCACTATGCCAGCCAATGGCTTTCTGAGAAGCCAGGGAGAGGGAAGGCTGTGTGGGCTCCACTGAGGACCAGCTGTCTGCAGTAAGATTTGGTCTCCTGCTGTGCTGAAGCCAGCGGCTGTGGCTCTGTCCGGTTCCATCCATTGTCTGCACCAGGGGCTGCCCTTAATATGCCTGCCACTCATGTGTGCTCTTCCAGAAACTATACGAAGTCACTTCACACACACACACACACACACGCAAAGCACCCTGGTGCTGGTGGCTCACACCTGTCATCCTAGCTACTAAGGGGGCTGAGATCTGGGGATCATGGTTCGAATTCAGCCCAGGTAGTCTGTGAGACTCTGATCGCCAATGAGCCAACAGCAACAACAAAAAGCTGGAAGTGGAGCTGTAGTTCAAGTGGTAGAGCACCAGCCTTGAGCAAAGAAGCTCAGGGACAGCATCTAGGCCCTGAGTTCAAGTCCCAGGACTGGCACAATAAAATAAAATGAATTAAAAAGCAACCAGAGATTGCTGATAAACATCAAACTCACCCCTCTTCTCCCTTTCTCTTCCTCAACTTCTGTTTTATCCTCCCTTCTCTTTTTATTA
Source organism: Dipodomys spectabilis (assembly GCF_019054845.1). Classification (NCBI taxonomy): domain Eukaryota; kingdom Metazoa; phylum Chordata; class Mammalia; order Rodentia; family Heteromyidae; genus Dipodomys; species Dipodomys spectabilis. The sequence goes on from NW_024871279.1 coordinate 90,171, forward strand.
GAAATAGCCACCTTTCAAAGGTTTAATGGAAGGAGGAGGAGGAGGAGGAGGAGGAGGAGGAGGAGGAAGAAGAAGAAGAAGAAGAAGGAGGAGGAGGAGAAGGAGGAGGAGGAAAAGAAGAAGAAAAAGAAGAAGAGGAGGAGGAGGAGGAAGAAGAGAAGAAGAAGAAAAAGAAGAGGAGGAGGAGGAAGAGGAAGAAAAAGAAGAGGAGGAGGAAGAGGAGGAAGAAAAAGAAGAGGAGAAAGGAGGAGGAGGAGGAGGAGGAGGAGGAGGAAGAGGAGAAGAGGACGGAGAAGGAGCAGCAGCACCTCTCCAAAAGGCAGCTGCTCCCCAGAGCAGAGCCAGGCAGCGATCAACATCACACAGGGATCCTCGCCAGCCCAAGGCATGCCAGCTTGGAGCGGGCATGTCCTCCCTCCCCTCCCTCCCCTCCCACCCAGCCTCTGGCCCCAACCCAATGCTCATCTATTTCCTCCTAGGCTCCCTTGACCCCTGGGTCCTTCAGCTCCAACCGAGGTGGCGCCGGCTGGAATCCAGGCGTGAAATGATGGTCGGATGTGGACAGCCGCCGCCTCCAGTGGCCCACGCTCGGCCTCAGCTGGGAAATTGCCGCCCCCCCCCCCCCCACCCCGTGGCTGGCCCAGGCCTGTCGCACACAGGGCGGAAAAGATTATATTTATCACCTGTCAGGATCTGCCAGCACTGAGTTACGTGAGGCAGGACAGCATAAAATTATCATACGCAAGCATGAAATTACAAAATCGCTCAGAACTGAACAACAAAATTATTTCATTTCGGAGGGAGGCCATTCCATTTTTTAGGTCTGACGCCTTCACTGCCAAACTTTGAATTGAAATTGAGTGTGCGGGGGGCCCTCGGAAGAGGGGCGGCGGGCACGGGCAGCAGTGTGTCAACCAGCCGGGCAGACGCATGGAGTTCACCTCTCCCCCTCCCCTCCCACCCCAACCTCCTACCCGAGATGTGTAGCTAAGGACACGTCACATAAACCGGAAGGTGAGATCTCACCAGAGGAGCCCAGGCGCAAGGCCCAGGGGCTGCCTGGAGGAAGCGGGCCCCCTCCACAAAGACAGGTGCTCAGGAAACACGGAGCCTGTGGGCTGGGTGCTCCCGGGGTTTGAACGCTGCCTTTGGCATCCGTGAGCTGTGTGACGATGGGTGAATGTCTGAGCCTCTCTGAGCCTCCATTTCATCGTCTGGGAGTGCCCCCACCCTCAGTCAATCTCTTTCAAACGAATTCTCAGACTCCTTGGTGAATGCACAAGTGCATTTCCAATTCAGATTGGATTTTCTTTGCTTTGAAGTCTTTGTGCCAATTGATGCTTCCTAGTGAAAACGTTCATTCAAAAACTTGCTGTTTTTTTTTTTTCCATTTGTGTTGGTAATGGGGCTTGAACTCTGGGCTTGGGTGCTGTTCCTGAGCTTTTTCTTCTCAAGGCTGGTGCTCTACTGCTTGATCCACAGCTCCACTTCTGGCATTTTTGTGGTTAACTGGAGATAAGATTCTCATGGACTTCTCTTCCCCAGGCTGGGTTTGAACTATGATCCTCATATCTCAGCCTCTTAAGTAGCTAGACTCCTCCCACTGGAGGTGAGGCTTATGCCTCCGGCTAATTGGTACTAGGCTTGGTCACGTGACTCAATGCCACCAATGGCTGGTAAGCAAACCAGTTCTAAGCAGAACTTCAAATAAGAGTATGTTTTTCTTGGCCTGTGGCTACTTGAAGGCATGGCCCCAGGTGGATGAGGCCTGGTAGGGAGGGGGCCTGGGAGGACCGGGGTGGGTGGAAGTAAGAGACATTTCTGTGGTGGCCTCTGAGAGTTTGGGGGATGTTTGTTACGCAGCCAGTGCTGACTAAGCATTAGGAACCAGAGAGTTTCCTTCATGGTGCTTGTTCTCGTGGGACACTGGGTGGCTCTTTGTTGGGTGAGGGGGTTGTGTGAACCGCAGTGACACTGGGGTTCCTGGTGTCTCCAACCTGCTGCAGCCCCAAGGCTGTGTCCTAACAGCAGGGGCTGGTTCAGGATGAAAGGAGTCCTAGCTCTTTTCACGTTCACATCTCATAATGCCTGTTTTTATTATTCGGAAATGAAATTCAGACATCTCGTCCACACACACACACACAAACACACACTAACTTTAAAACAATCTACTTTTAGTTGGGTGCTGATGACTCACAGTGTTTTCCTAGCTACTCATGAGGCTGAGATCTGAGGATCCTGGTTTGAAGCCAGCCTGGGCAGGAAAGTCCATGAGATTCTCATCTCCAATGAACCACCAGAAAACCAGAAGTGGATCTGTGGCTCCAAGTGTTGGAGTACTAGCCTTGGGCAAAAAGAGCTCAGGGATAGCATCCAGGCCATGAGTTCAAATCCCGTGACTCATACTCACTCACACACACACACACACACACACACACACACACACACACACACACATCTACTTTTTAATAAAGAAGGAAGACAAGGATTTGGCTGGAGCTGGTGGAGATTCTTCCCTCTGAGAGCTGAATTAGTGTTCATCTGTGCCATCCCCATGAGCTGGGGCTGGGACCGCTGACCCACTCAGGCCAGATAGGGTGGCAAACCCACCTTCTCTGGGCAGCTGTGGGGCCAATGCTTGGGCTTCTTCCAAGGATTCCTGGTAGATAAGAGATCTGGATAAAACCAAATATTGCTCACTGACCTCCTCCCCCATCCCCATCCCAGGCTTGTGATGTCCGTTCCAGGGAAATCCCGCGGGAAGCCCATCTGTGCAGAACACACAAGTGGCGGGTGGGGTGAGGGTGGGGGCGCGTCCTGATTTAGGAATGAACAAGCGTCTGAGATCCCCTGGGGTCTCCCGGCCTTGGCACGTCCATCCAGAATCACTGGCCGCTCCGCCATCCGCACCACCGGCCTTCTCCACCTGGTGATGCGCGGGCGCCGCCCCCGTCCGCTGTGGGGGGTGGCGGGACCTCGTACCTCCACCTGCTCCCTGCCAGCTGCACCTGCTCCATGCCAGCTGCACCTGCTCCCTGCCAGCTGCACCTGCTCCATGCCAGCTGCACCTGCTCCATGCCAGCTGCAGCCCCCTTCCAGAGGTGACACCCAAACTCCCGCGTAGCGTCACCCAGCCGCCTCCTGCAACGCGCGTTCACACTGAGACCCGTGGGGGGAAGACAGAAGGACCCGCCCTCCGCTCCCAGGATGCCGCGAGACAGGCCACGCCCTCTGCTCACAGGATACCGCGGGGCAAGCCACGCCCTCCGCTCCCAGGATGCTGCAGGGCAGGCCACGCCCTCCGCTCCCAGGATGCCATGGGGCAGCCACACAATCAGCTCCCAGGATGCTGGGTAGGCCACGCCCTCTGCTCCCAGGATGCTGGGCAGGCCACGCCCTCTGCTCCCAGGATGCGGCAGGGCAGGCCACGCCCTCTGCTCCCAGGATGGGGCAGGCCAGGCCACGCCCTCTGCTCCCAGGATGGGGCAGGCCAGGCCACGCCCTCTGCTCCCAGGATGGGGCAGGCCAGGCCACGCCCTCTGCTCCCAGGATGGGGCGGGGCAGGCCACGCCCTCTGCTCCCAGGATGCTCAGGGCAGGCCACGCCCCTGCTCCCAGGATGCTAAGGGCAGGCCACGCCCCCCGCTCCCAGGATGCTCAGGGCAGGCCACGCCTTCCACTCCCAGGATGCGGAGCAGGCCACGCCCTCCGCTCCCAGGATGCTCAAGGCAGGCCACGCCCTCTGCTCCCAGGATGGGGCGGGGCAGGCCACGCCCTCCGCTCCCAGGATGCTCAAGGCAGGCCACGCCCTCTGCTCCCAGGATGGGGCGGGGCAGGCCACGCCCTCTGCTCCCAGGACGCTCAGGGCAGGCCACGCCCTCCGCTCCCAGGACGCTCAGGGCAGGCCACGCCCTCCGCTCCCAGGACGCTCAGGGCAGGCCACGCCCTCCGCTCCCAGGACGCTCAGGGCAGGCCACGCCCTCCGCTCCCAGGACGCTCAGGGCAGGCCACGCCCTCCGCTCCCAGGACGCTCAGGGCAGGCCACGCCCTCCGCTCCCAGGACGCTCAGGGCAGGCCACGCCCTCCGCTCCCAGGACGCTCAGGGCAGGCCACGCCCTCCGCTCCCAGGACGCTCAGGGCAGGCCACGCCCTCCGCTCCCAGGACGCTCAGGGCAGGCCACGCCCTCCGCTCCCAGGACGCTCAGGGCAGGCCACGCCCTCCGCTCCCAGGACGCTCAGGGCAGGCCACGCCCTCCGCTCCCAGGACGCTCAGGGCAGGCCACGCCCTCCGCTCCCAGGACGCCCAGGGCAGGCGGGCTCCCGAGGACGTCCTTCCATCTCCAGCCCAGACGGCCACCTGGGCTCCTCTGCGCCCCCCTCAGCTCCGTTCTCCAGGGCACCTATTCCAACTGCGGTGGATCGCCCGCCTCGCTCCTCTGCAGACTGTGCTCGACCTGGCGGGTAAGGCCAGCCTGTGAAATCACACATGGGAAGTTGGGTCGGTGTGTAGGAAAGCTGAAATACGAAGCGGCCTCAAGGCGAGCGCTCTCCACGGCGCCTCTTCCGGTTTTCTGGTGAGTCCTTGGAGATCAGAGTCTCACGGACTTCCTGCCCGGGCTGGCTTTGAACCGCGATCCTCAGATCTCAGCCTCCTGGGTAGCCAGGATGGCAGGCGGGAGCCACCCGCGCCCCGCTAGGCCCTAACTTACTGAGTGCTTCCTGTACACTGTGAATGTGCCATTTCCCTCTCTTCATTCTCCCAGTCGTCGTGAACTCGGGGGGGCTGGAGCTTCTCCACCTGGTTCTGGTAGGAGAGTCCTCTGCTTTGGGGAGCTGGGTGGGGTACAGATTTCATTCTCCAGTAAGTCCTCCCAGCTCGGCAGCTGCCAGCCTTTAGTGGGAAGGTCACTAAAGGTCGTGGACTTTTCTGTTTGAACTAACCTCGACTCTCCATCCTCCCAATCGTGGCCTCCCACGGGCCTTGCCGTCCCCAGCTAAGGGTTGAGATCTACCTGGGGCAGAAGATGGGTGAGGTGAGCGGAGGGGGGGGGGCAGGGCCCGTGCACCTTGGCCTCCGCCCCTTTGTCCTGCACAGAACCCTGCCAGGCCCAGCTCGGCCTTGTTTATGTGAATCCCTGACTGATGGAGAGAAAGGAAACATTCTGGGACTGTGTTGTTCAGGTTAAATGATGTGATCATTTTCTGGTACTGGGATTTGAACTCAGGGCCTCAGGCTTACTCTGCTTGCTTGGTTAGTGCGCTATCCGGTAAGCCACAGTGCCAGCATTGCTATGTACTGGTTGGTTGGAGATGGAGTCTGGTAGACTTCTTTTATTTTTTTTTGCCGTGTCTGGCTTTGAACTCTGATCGTTCAGATTATCAGCCTCTTGAGGAGCTGCGATTACAGGTGTGAGCCACCAGCACCCAGCTTCACCAGCTGCTTTCTTAACAGAAAGCCATGATGATGTTGGTAGTGAGAACTGGTCGTCAAATTTGCATCACCATCTCTGAGTTTCAAGCTGTGCAAGCTGGAGCCTCCCCCGCAGCCCTCCGCAGCCAGCAGTTTGGATCAGAGCCCAGAAGTCGGAGTGGACACTCCAGGGAGGCGATTCTGATGCAGGACCAGCAGCCTGGGGCTGACTATGGCACTTCCCCTCAAATGCCGGATGTGCCACGTATAGGCTGTGTGTCCTTGGGCTGGTGTCCTTGCCTCTCTGGTCTCTGTGTCCACATAGGTAAGGCAGGCAGACCGGGTGTGAGGACGGGCTTTGAGGATGGGGCAGGAGACAGTGGATGTCAAACAAAGCCAAGTTCTATGGAGTAGACAGACCCTGCCTCGGTTTCCACACTCCCTCAGGGTTTAGATTCCAAATGTGGGCCCAAGTGTGTCGGGATGAGCCAGGAACGGCCACAGGCTGGCGTGGGGGGGGGAGGGGGGAGGCACTGAGCGTGGAGCCGTGGGCATCCTCCTCTGCCACGGTGCATGCCCGCACTGCCTGCCCTCTCCTCCTCGGGACCATGGGTTTGCTGGATTAAGTGGCAGGAATGTAAGGGCAGCAGGCCAGGTCTGGTGGAGGAGCCCGAAGGCTGTCCTGCTGGCTGGAGTGGTGGTGGCCATACCCTGGGCTGCGAGGCCCGCGTGGCCCCCGTGAAGCCACTGCCACAGGGGTGCCCTGGCGTTCTACCCACAGGGCTCCCATCCTGGGTGAGCTCAGCACTGGGGGGCCCTGTGCAGAGGGGGCCGCACCAGCTCCGAAACCCTGTCGATGCCCGTGTGCTCTCTGCAGCCGCGGTGGGGCTGTGGGCCCCCTTCCCTTCTGAGGGGCCTGGGCAGAGAAGGGGAGAAGGGGTCAGAGACCTCATTCCAGAGCATGTGTTGGGGAGGGAGGAAAATCCTCCTCTGCACGCATGTGCACACACATGTGCCCACACAGCATATACTGCAGGTACATGTTCATGCACAGACACACGTGCACACAAACACTTGGTGCATAATGCATGCACGCACACACCAACACATTCATGCACACACGTGCACACAAACACATGAGTACACATGCACACACACCAACACATTTATGAACACAGGTGCACACACCACACTTGTGAGTATGCATACACCGTGCACAGACACTCGCACACAGGTGCACACCCACACACCGACCCCCCCCCCACACTGGTGCCCATACCTAAACACATATGCACACACATGTGCTCTGGTCACACAATGCACATGTGCACAACATGGACACACACGTGCACAAAGACATGCTAGTCCCATGCCTCACACACATGCTTGAATACGCCAGGCCCACACCAAGCATGTGCATGCACACACAAGCACACATGCACACACACGTGCACATGCAGGGCACACATCTATGCACACCCCCTGCACACAGCTGGCCTCTGCCTGTGTGTCACCATCTCCCGGCCTCTCCCCACTTGCAGTCTGCCATCGGAGCCCCCTCTTCCCCCCCCACCCCTGAACCCAACTCTCCACAGATGTGTCCCAGGGTCAGGAGAAGCTGAAGGTGGGGTTGGGGGCTGGGGAGGGAGGTGAAGCAGGAGGGGGTCCTCAAAGAGTTAAAGCCTCTCCAGCCTGAGAATTCTCACTGCTTCCCCCCCCCCCCCCAATCCAGCCAAACAACAGCTTGACATTTTCCATCCTTCATGAGAAAGACAAAGACGGGAGGCCGTCGTCCCATGATCCCTTTCTGCATGCCTAACCGTGAGCTCAGGTGCCGAGCGGCTGCCCCGCACCGGCCCCATCAACATGAAGGGCGAACTCATCTCTCTGCACCTCCTCTCGGCCTGGCTTGATTAATTGGCTGAGACTACGCGGCTGGAATGCTGATGCTTCTCCCTGCCTCCCGGCCTCCCCCCACGGCCCTCGTCACCCCATTTACATATGCTTTATATTCCATAATTTCCACCCAAAAAGAAGAGAGAGAGGGAGAGGTGAGAGAGAGAGAGAGAGAGAGAGAGAGAGAGAGAGAGAGAGAGAGAGAAGCAGGCCCATCTCAGTAATTTGATGTAATGACGGCATGTCACTAAAAAGAGGAATTAGAAAAATCTGTAGGTATTTAATTTATTCTTGTTTTTTTTTCTTCTTCTTTTTTTTTTTTTCTTCTTCAAGTAGATCTCTCCGAGACGAGCATTAATATTCATGGGCAGAGGGGAAAAAGTATAGACTCAATAGGAAAATTCCAGATTTTTTTTTTTAGGGGGAGGGTGGTGAGGGGAGTAAATTCAATGCATTTTTAAGCGCCATGATTTAACTAATGGTCCCCAAGCCCCTGCCCCTCCCCCCTCCCCTTCGGGAAGGGAAGTAGGGGAAAGAGCTGGGGGGGGGGGGGGGTCACCCTACCTCCCCCACCCCACAGAGGAACAGGGAAACCGGGCTCCTGGGAGGCTGGGAATAGAGGGGGAAAATAACCATAAATAAAGGCCTTGTCAGGGCTCCGGTGTGGGTGTGTGGGCTGTGGCCACTCAGATGGTCTTGTGGGCTGAACAGCGCCCCAGTTCTGGGCTTCTGACTGGGCCTCCCCCCTCTTCCCATGAGCTGGGGTCCTGCTGCTCAGTTCTGGGGGACAGGCATGGTCATTTGCACAGAGAGGAACTGGGAGATGTCACAAAGGCCCAGACAGAGGCCTCAGGTCGCAGGGCCTCACCAGGCATCAGCAGGAGAGAGCAGCGTCTGGGGGCTGAGGGCTTCCACTGGGGTGTGGGGACGTAGGGGGCGTCCCACGGCCTCTCCACCCACAGCACAGCGAGAGACGTGGAATCCAGTCCCATCCTCCTGCTGTGTAATAAACAGTGCGCAGTAACGGCTTACAAAGAGCAGCATGCTCAAACCACCCTCATCACCGTCTTCCTTAACTTGCGCCTCTCTCTTCTTCTTTTGGCCAGACTGGGGACTGACCTCAGGGGCCTGGCCCCTTGCTCGGTGGGTGCTCTGCCACTTGAGCCACAGCACCCCCTCCGCACGCCCTTTTGTTTTCAGATAAGGTCTCAAGCTTTTTTTTTTTTTTTTGGTCCACTTGAACCTTGGAGTCTGATTCTCTTGGTTCTGTTTTTCAAGTAGCTGGGATTACAAGAACAAATGACTTTACCCAGCTTCTATGTGAGATGGGGGGGGGGGGGTTTCTCTCTTAACTTTTTGTTTAGGCTAGGCTTGAGCCACAATGCTTCTACCTCTGTCTCGCTGTCTCTCTGTTGGTCTCTTCCTCTCCATATAATGCATACCTGCAGCCGTACATACACGCATGTACAAATCCTGGACTGTAATCCTACTTGTATTGCCCAGTTGGCCTCATAAGCCCTGGGTCTCTAGTTTTCAGACAGCTGGAATTATAGGCATGAGTCATCATTCCCAACAGTGATATTCCCCCACCCCCCTCCCTGCCAAGTTTCCTCTTGGTCTTCCCACAGGACAAAGGCAACTAAAAGTGGACTGGAAGTGTGGCTCAAGAAGTACAGCACCTGTCTAGCGAGCACAAGACCCGAGTTGCAACCCTACCACCACCACACACACACACACACACAAAGGACATGGAACAAAAGTAAGCGAAATGACAATACTTACCAAGAATCAGCACAAAATAAGCAGAGACGGGATGGGATGCTGGCCCTGGTGGTGCGTGAGTCAGTGGTGCAGTGGCAGCCTTTTTGGCCCTTCCTGCCCAGCCCTAACTACGGAGGCAGCTGAGAGACAGATCTGTGTCCTACACATAATATTGTGCTTAAGGCCCGTGTGGCGTGTTGTGTGGGAGTTTCACCTTGGCATGTACATAAAGGTTAGGTGTGGTGGCTCAAGCCTGTAATCCCACCTACTTGGGAGGAAAAGATCTGGGGATTTGGGTTCGAGGCCAGCTTGGGCAAAAAAAATAAGTTCATGAGACCCTCCCCCCCATCCCAAACCAACAGCTGGGTGCAGTAGTGGGCACCTGCCATCCCCAGTGATGGAGGGAAACACAAATAGGAGGATCACAGCCCAGATGGGCTTGGGTGAAACTTAAAAAAAAATGAAACAAGATCCTATCACAAAAATTACCAGAGCAAAAAGGGGCTGGAGGGGGTGGTGGCTCCAGGGTAGAGCACTTGTCTAGCAAGTTCAAGGCCCTGAATCCAATACCCTTGAAGAACAGACAACAAGAAAGATTCCAACAACTCAGATTGATGCAGAGGGAAGGAAGGAGAAAGAGAGAGAGAGAGAAAAAGAGAGGGAGAGCGTGCCAGGTTCCAGGTCTGGGAACCTGGAGGTCTGGGAGGGCCTGTCAGGAAGAGGCAGAGTGAGGAGAAGGGCGGAGGACACGCGGCCTGGGAGGAGGCCGTGCCCGGGAATGGCTCTCCTGGTGCTTTATGAAACACGGCCTTTTTGAAAAAAGTGCTTCTTGATATTTTTATGTTTATGTGTCTCAACTTGGGCCTGGCCTCATGGAAAATGCATGAGGAACGAGTGGTTTCTGGGCATGTTTTATACATGGCTGGGGAGCCTGGAGGAGGCAGAGGTGGCAGGAGGGAGGGTCTGGGCTGCTCCTACCTTGGGCCTCCCAGGCCCGGCCAAGGCGGTGGGTGTGCAAAACCCTTGATCTTCTGTCAAGGTCATGTGCAAGGGCACTGGGGTGAGACAAAGTGGCATGGTTGGGATCTCCTCCTAGCTTTTACAACCTTGGGACTTTGCACAACCTCCATGGTGCCTTAGTTTCCCCAGGGGCACCACAGGGCACTCCCTGTGGGGAAGGGATGACCTGAGACCCCAGGGCTTGAAGGCCAACACAAAAGGAGATGAGATTGTCAAGAAAAGCTATAATGCCCTCATAGATCTCAAGGAAAGCACGCTGAGCCTTCTTGGTCAAGCCTTTGCTCTACCCAAAGGAGCCAGAGGCTCAAGCTGAACCCCATGCTCCCTTCCAGCTCGCCGGCTGCACCCTCCTTCCCTGGTACGCACATTTCTGAGCCCTTAGCTCAGAAGGCCAAGGCTCTTTTCCGTTGCTTTGGTTTTGGGCGGTATTAGGGTTTGCACTCAGGAACTTGTCCTTGCTGGACCCCCACCCCCAGTCTTTCTGAGGTTTTAGTTTGTGTGTCAGATAGGATGGTTAAAATGCTTATGGACTGGCTTTAGAATGCGCTTTTCCTACCTTGCACCTCTTGAGTAGCAGGGATTACAGGTGTGCACTAGTGAGCCTGGTTCCCAGCACTGCGGGGGAGTCTTAAATTCCCTGCCAAGGGGAACAGAATTAAAATCCTCGAGGACAGTCAATGTGTGGGGTTCAGAGGACACCTCCACTTTACATACCGTGTCAGCCGCTTCCCCGACTCAGCTCGTCTGGTTTTAGAACTGTGTGGAAACTTCCATCTGATAAGTCCTAAAACCAATGCCCAGCCACATTCATGAAAGATTCTGAACGAACAAATCCTTGGAGACGAAGCAGACCAGGGTGGCCTGGGGCTGGGACAGGAAGCGGTGGGTGTGGGGTGATGGCAGTGAATGTTCTGGAACTGTCCCCACATGTTCACCATGGCTGGCTTCCTGAATTGAGTGTCCCCTGGTTTGGGGAAGGAACCCCCCCCCCCCCACCCAGTGGGCCTCACCACCACCTTTTGTGGTGGTGGTGGTGGTTGCCGGCACTGGGATTTGAACTCAGGATTTCACCTTTGTGTGGCACGTTGATCAGCAGGTGCTCTTACCACTTGAGCCACACCCCCAGCCCCCCTTTTTTTGCCTTGATTATTTTCAAGGTAGGGTCACACTGTGTGCCTGAGGTCACCTGTACTGTGAGCCTCCTACTTGAGCCTCCCGTGTTGCTGGGGATGGACGGGGGCGCATCACACACCTGGCCATGTGCTTCTGTGTAGCTGGGATAGCAGACCAATTCTCCCACTGGTTGAGATAGGCTTTCTGAAACATGTTTGCCTGGGCTGGTCTTAATTCCCTTCCCCTCAATCTCTATCACCCAAGTAGGATTCCTTCCTCCCTCCCTGCCTCCCTCCTCCGCCCTGCAGGGCTTTGTGCATGCTGGACAGGCACCCTCTGCCTTCTGGGAACACATTTATGAGCCCCGTGTGGTGCTTCCCATGGGCACAGAATGAGAGCCAGCATGCGCCCGTCTACGCCATCTCACGACATTTGTATCTTGAGGACTCCCTTGGTTCTCCCTGCTCCCTGAAGAGAGAGACAGGAGAAAGGGAAACTGAGGCCCGGAGGGGGATGTCTGCTGTCTCGTGACCCCAGGGAAATGCAGGACTGGAATGCAGGCTCCTAGGTTCTCAGGAAGAGACTCCCATCCCCCCTCCCCCATGCCCCCACCAGGGGCAGCTGCACAAGTGGAGCCTTTGAAGAAGCCGAGCTGGGAAGGGGCAGGCAGCCAGAGTTCAAGTAGGGCAGAGAGGAGCTGGCAGGACGGGCCCCGGATGCCTGGCAGGCAGGGATGAGCTTCCCCCACAGGTAAGGGAGACCGGAGGGCTGGGAGGGAAGGGCGGGCACAGGGCCAGTGGTCCCTGGGGAACCTGTGGCTGTGGAAATCAAGTCAAATCCAGAGAAGTTCATTTCCACAGAGAACTCCCCAGGTGCTTGAGGGGAGCCTTCTGGCTTCAGTTCCCACAGGTCGAGACCCCTGAAGACAGAAGGGGCAGCCAGGATGGGGCCCGGGCCCTCCTCTTGTTCCCGGTGCCAGCTGCCCATGCCCACCAAGCCAGCATGTCAGCCTCCTGCCCACTGATGCCAACCCAGAGGTGCCAAAGCACCAGGCACTGCGAAGCCAGCTGGCAGATTAGCGGAGAATCAACGTCGCGGCCGGGCGGGCCATCTGCCCGGCACTGCCAGCTGCAGGCCTGTGGGAGGCAGGCCCATAGCCCATCCTGGCGGCCGAGGTGCCAGCTGGCAGGCTGGCGAGTCTGGCCGGCAAACCCATCTGATCACCGGTGCCAGATGAGAGAGCAAGGGAACGGTGCCCGCGACCTCGGTGCCAGCTTGCCTTGAGTTCCTGGGCATCAGAGACCCCTGGACTGCTGTTCTCACTCTCCCACGCTCGGTGGGAGTCTGGCGACACAGATACAATGCCAAGAGGACAGCGTGTAGTGGTTAAGAAGGGCCCTGACTGCCCAGGCCTGAACCCCAGCTCCATGCCAATGACCAGTGCAGCCCTGGGTCTACCCGTGTCCGCACCTCCGTCCCCTCTGTTCCCGGAGACCCACAAGGCTGCCACGCCCCCTCGCCCACGTGTATCTACCTACTTATCACCTTTTGGCAGTTAAGGAGTTTGAACTCAAGGCCTCACCCTCTCTCAGCTGGCTTTGCTCAAGCTTGGCCCTCTACAACTGGAGCCTTGTCTCCAGCTCAGCTTTTGCTGTTATTGGACAGTCTACCAGACTTTCCCGTCCAGACGAACTGTAGAGTGCCATCCTACAGATTCCGGCATGCTGAGGAGCTGGGATTACAGGAAAGAGCTACCGGCTCCCAAGTGCTTTTAACGAACAGTGATATGAGGCAGGAATGAATGAATGAATGAATGAATGAATGAATGAATGTAGAGCCTCTGTTCGGTCTGGCAGAGCTGCCAAGTGTTATCAGGATCTGGAGATTACTGTGGGGTGGTCTCGGCAGATTTACCTGAGGTAGATTTTGGGAGAGCAAGTTCAGATTGGGGAGAGCTTTCCCAAAGGCCTCTGCCACCCAGGGGGGTGGATGGTACAGGGATGGATTCCAGAATCCTCTAACACGGCAAGTCCCTGCTCACCATGCAGCGGCAACACCTGACAGAGCAAAGCCTTCCTCACTGGGTCCACCATCGCCCAAGCTCAGCTTCTGAGCTGATGATCAGTTCAAAGAGAGGCCGCACTGGGTCGGACAGGAGCAACCCGCACACAGATTGGATAAGAGCAACCTGCATTAGGATTGGACAGGAGTCAACACGCACCCAGATTGGACAGGAGCAACGCCAACTCGGATTGGACAGGAGCAATGCGCGTCTGGATTAGATAACAGAGCGCATACCCAGATTGGACATGCCTTTCAGAAGCAGGTAAGGACAGCAGCCTCGGTCTCCATCCATAGCACCAAGGTAGGGAACCCTGCAGATCTGGGCAAACCTCCCCTGTCACCAACATCCTGCTTCCCAGGTGTGGACAGCCACTGAGGAAAGGCTGAGGTGGGACAATTTTGGGCCACTGGGCTTCCGAGCTGAGATCAAGCCAGGTGCTCTGTCTCTGCCGTGTGCCTGTGCAGAGGCTGAAGTGGCAGGGTTGGCTAGGGCCTCGTGCTTGCTAGGCAGGCCCTCTAGCCCTCTACCCCATGAGGTACCCTTCCCCCCTGCCCCCATCCTACTGGCTCAGCCCTTTTGTTTTTAGTTTGTCTTTTCAGATAAGGTGTCACTACTTGCCTGGGCTGGCCTCTGACCATGATTCTCCTATCTCCATCTCCCAAGTAGCTGGTTGTACAGGCATGCACTATTATGCTTGGCTCGGAAATAGACATTCTGAACACCCACCTACCTCTAACTAAGATACATAAAAAGTAACCCATGGAAATAGTGGCCTCTCAGCAGAAAAGCCCAGGTAGGTCAACCCCACGTGCATAAACGTGAAATGTGCTATGTACTAGAGACGGCCACAGGATGATGGTGCAGCAGAACCTGGAGCCACAGAGGGAGAATTTGGTTTCTGGTACAAGGACCTTGGGGAGACTCAGGAGGACCTGGCTGGGGGGCGGGGGAGGGGCGTGAGCGGCCTGGCCAGGTTTGATCTTTGAGCAAGCCTCAGAGGTTCCCAGGTTCTACTCCGGCTCCCCGCTGCCTTTCAATGTGAGCTTCTGTGAGTTCCTTGGCCCGCTCCATGTTTAGATTTCCTCCCCGAAGATGATACGGTGAGCTCGATCGTCCGGTTAAGTTTCCAGGTGGGGCTGGCACAGAGTAGCTCTCAGTATTGGAAGCTGCCGTTCTTATTCTCGAGAGTAGATATTTTAAAAAAGCTGCAAACTAAAGGCAGAGAGAAGCAGGTCTGTCCCCCTCCCCCCCCCCCCCCCCCCGCTCACTACAGCCGCCCCCCCCCCCATGGCTCCGCCAGGCCTTCCTCATTAGAAGCGGCCTCTCCTTCTGCTGTGTGCCCGCTCCCAGGAGAAGAGGGCATGGATGAGGCCACGGGGACGCCGTGAAGGTCTTCAAAGAAATTATAGCCTGCATAAAAATATTCACTCCAACCGAGGGCCCGAAACCGTTCCCCTGAGCATTGAGCAGTGACGGAGAGTCTATTACTGCTCACTTAAGGCTCAGGCGCCCCCCAAGGTCAGAGCAAATGGAAGGGGAGCCCCGCCCTCTCCCCTCCCTGCCTGCTTGCCTGCCTCCTCTCCTATCAGCAAATACCCAGAGCCCCGATGATGATCGGGGAGGTGAGGGGTGAGGCGTGGGGAGAGGAGGCCTGGGCTGGGGACAGGCCTGGGGCTCAATCCTTCCTCCCTGGGCTCTGTGAGTCACTTACAACCTTTGACCTCAGAGTGGCCCCCTGTACAAATGAGAGCCACCTGCGTAAAGTCAGCTGCAGGCTGCTAATTGAGGATTTCCAGCCCTGGTTATCCCCCCTCCCCCCATGTACAAGCAGGCATTTTCCCTCCCTACGCTGCCTCTCCAAGCCTCAAGTCTCTCATCTCTGAGGTGGTCTGATAATGGGAAGGACTTCCAGGTGGGCAGCAGAACAGAGGAAACATCTGTGGCTGTTGTGTATTGAGAGCAGGACGGGAGCTCCCTGACCCCCAACTGGATGTGATTTTGTCTGCATAGTAAAAGTGGGTAGTTGGAAAGTTGGGGATCCCCACCACTCGCTGCTCCCCCCAACTCTGAGGAGCTTCTTGTCTTGTTTCAACAATGTGCAGTCATGGGGGGCCTCCATCCTGCATCCCAACAAATCCACGCACCCCTTACATTTGGACATACAACGCCCTCCCCACATCCTGAAAGGTAGAGGGGGGCGGTCTCCGCCATCTGGAAGGATCCAAGGGTGAAGAAATACACACAGGTTCTGGGCCAGGACTCAGCGTCCAGGCTGGGGCTCTCACTGGCTTAGGGAGGTGAGGCCCTGGCACCACCAGGCTGGCCTTGGTGTTTGCTCACTGAGAAGGGGGAGCAGTAGGTACCTCAGTGAGAGTCAAGTGGGCCCAGGCTGAGTCCTCAGCCCACAGTGGAACCCAGGGACTGCTGCTTCTTGTCCCGCCCTCCTTGGAGCAGAGACCTGATCTGTGAACTCTGTGTCACAATCCATTTGTCATCTAACCAGTACAAAAGCAAATGGGTGTGTGCATGTGTGTATACCTACATCTATGAGAGAGACAGAGACAGAGACACAGAGAGAGACAGAGGCAGACAGAGATGGGGGAGTTACCACGCACAACTCCAGGGAACAAGGATTTGACACCCCTCCTCCACACCCCAGAGATCTCTCTCTGAGGTCTTCTCACTCTTGGAAGTTAATGCTTTTATTTGAACTTTGTGTGTGTGTGTGTGCGTGCGTGCCAATTCTGGAGCTAGAATTCAGGGACTGGGCATTGTTCCTTAGCTTTTTCTCTCAAGGCTGGTGTTCCACCACTTGAGCCACAGCTCCACTTCTGACATTTTTTTTTTGCTGGTCTTACAGGCTTTCCTCTGAGGGTTGGCTTTGAGTGGGAACCCTTAAATCTCAACCTCTTGAGGATCTGAGGTGACAGACAAGACTTTGAGCTCTTTCTGTTTGTTTATTTAAGTGGCTCCTTCGCCCAGCTCCCGTCTGCGCCTGGCAGGATGCGCTGTGCGATCATGGTTTTATTGACCTTGTTTGTCTGTTACGGAATGGCTCCCTGGCTGTGATTTAACCGTGTCTGGAGAAGTAGCTCTGATGGGCTCCGGGGATCCCCACCTGCCTCTCTCCACCTCCCCAGCAGCCCGCACCAGCTGTGATTAGTTAGGTCGTGGACAGCCGGGGGCTGGAGTGTGGCTGGAGGGGTAATGGAGTGGCTGTTGAGTGGCCTGCGGATCAGGGCCTGATTTCAGAGTGCGCTCCACCGCTGCGCCCGGGGAACATGTTAACGGTGATTGTCTGTGTGTCGGTGGCTAATGGGGAATTATTCATGGCACCCCAGCCGCGGGAAGCTGGAGGGGACGTGGATAAGACATGAAATCCTTCATGGATTTCTCGAGGAGAGGACTTTTCCCCTGGGAGCGGGGAGTAAGGGGAGGGGTCCTGGGGGTTCTCTTGTGCACCCTGGCCAATGTTGCCCTCTTGGAGAAACAGGGAGGAAGCGGTGGGCGTGACCTGGCTGCCGAGGGCCTAGGCAGCCAGCATCTCACGCGGCTTCCCCCAGCCTGGCTTTCTCCACCTTTACCAGCAATGAAGGAGGCATCTAAATCCCTGTATTGAAGCTCTTTCTGCTTGAAGTACCTAGACTAGCTGTGAAGCCCTGACTGCGAGACTCCCCTCCCCTGACCCATGCACGCACACACACACACATGTGCAGGCACACACACAGACATGCATGCATGCATGTGTACGCACATGAATGGACACACACACACAGAGCACCTGCATCAGCTTACAAGGATCTGTTTTCAAGACTCGAATTCCAGGGTGCATCTTCTGGGGGCATCTGACATTCAGACAATAGTACCAATAGCAATCCATATCTACTTGGCAAGGTGGAAAGCGTTTCTAGAGCGATTTCTGCAAGGCCAGGAGGGAGTGAAGCTCCACCCTACCTCTTGCCAGACAGCTGTCCTTGCTAGACAAGGAAATCTTTCTCTGGACACACAGGGCAGAGGAGATGGCTGAAGTCTTCCGCAGGCCAGCACCTTTTCAAGGAAACCTCACGGTACGTCTTTTGGTTTATTTTTGACGTTGAGGTAGTGCAGGCATCCCAGCCTCTTCCTCCTCCTGGTCTCGTCCGTACTCACCGTGGAGGCCCACCTGGTTTTCCATTTGCAGTGTTCTCGATGCACCCAGCCATGAGCTGCTTTAACCACTGCTTAATCGCTTTCTGACAGCCTTCTCTTCAGGGCTCTCCCCTGACATTGGATTTCCATATGATCTTTAAGCACCGTTGTGGTATGGATGGCGATTTGGTTAATATTCACAATGCTCCCCCCGCCCTGCCCTGTGTGGAGCGGGTTCCCGGCTGCAGCATGGCCAAACGCCTGCACCAAATGAATGCCTTGCTAACAGGGAGAATCAATTGCCCTGCTGCCAAGATGAAGCACCAGGAGTTAATTTCGTCTAGATTTGCAAGGGTAGCTGTTAATAGAACAGGCTTTTACCTAATTGGAGGGAAAATAAATGAAGTACAGTAATATTCCGGGATGCGTGCATTGCACTGATCTCCTCTCCCCCTCTCCCGCCCCCAGCTTTCCCAAGGCTTCCTTCATGGCTGCCTACAGCACAATGGAAACCATGGCCACTCTCCTAGTCTCTTCCTGGAGTTCTTCTCTCCCTTCCTGCCTTTTACTTCCTTTCTTTCTCCCTTTCCCATCATCCTTTCCTTGCTTCCCTCCCTCCCTCATCTGCCTCTCTGCTTCCTGTTTTTCTCCATTCCTTTCTTCCATCCATCCAGCTTATAAACTAAGGTCTTAAGCACCAATGTCCCCAAGGTCTAGAGAGACAAATGAGTAGATCCTGGCCTGTGGCAGGGTGGATTCACCGCCAGCCTCACCATCCCATTCCCGTTATCCTCACCATCATTCTTGTCACTTCTGCCATTTGCTGAATCTGTCCATCTGTCCATCCTCCTGACCTGACCAGAGGCAGACTGGCTTGTCCAGGCCCAGTAGAGTCTGTGGATTGTTGAGAGAAGTAGGTGCTGGCCTCTGAAGATGTGGTCAATGCCTGTGTGCCCAGCCTGGCAGGTTTGCCTCTCCTGAACTCGTGAAGAAATGGGAGATTCCAAAAGAGAGGCTCCAGCTAAGGCCCAGATGCCACCAGGAGAATGCAGACACTGGGTGGGGGTGGGGGAGTGTTTCTCCAAGAGCAGAGGAGAAGGGTCTGGGGCATTCAGGGGCTCAAGGGCTTTGGGGGTTATGCATAAGAGATCAGACCCCGGTGGACAGGACAGGAAATGCGGAGGAGAGTGGTCATCAGTCGGGGCTGACACCCAGTTCAGCACCAGGGACAGCTCCAGGGCTGTGTGTGTGTGGGGGGGGGGGGGTGGTTTCTGTTATCTTCCTTGGAAACAGTTCTTGACACAGCTCTCCATAAGTCATTCTTGCTGGCGTTTACTGAGGGCCTGCTGAATACCAGGCCTTGTTCATCCCGGAGTGCCTCATGGCAAAGAGCAACGATCTTCGATAGTTTTTTTTTTTTAAACAGTCCTGGGGTTTGAACCCAGGGCCCTGTGCTTTACTAGGCAGGTTTTCTACTGCTTGAGCCTCGTGCTTCCGGTTCTGCATGACACTGGGTTCCTTGGCTGCTCAGGAGAGTGTGCCCAGACCATGATTGGCCGGTTAGACTTTCCATTATGGCTTGGATGACAGGCCACCACCCTGTCCCCTGCCATGTCTAGCTATTACTTGAAATGGAGTCTAGCTTCTATTTTGTGGTCCAGACCATCTTGGAACCACAACCTCAACCTTCCTGAAAGCTCAGATGTACATGCTGCTGTCCACCCATAGTGTGTCCAGTTGTATGTGCAGGCTGACCTCTAACCACTAGGCTCCTGTTCTTGGCCTCCCAAGTAGCTTGGATTACAGGAATGAGCACAGGTGTTCAGCCAACAGCAAAGTTTTAAGTGGTGATTCACGTCATTCGTGTACTGAAATAAGGATACAGGATCTAACCAGCATCATCTTGGCCATGTGGTGGATGATAGGGAATTGAGTTTACCTGGCGCCATCTTGTCTTCACAGTAGAGGCAGGGAAGTTCCACCCCAAGGTGACAGGAGTGCCCGAATCACTAAAGGCAGAGTCAAGGACTTGGACCATTGATGGCTGGACCTGTCAGTTCTGTGCTTTGAACTGGAGAGACTCTCCAGTTTCCTTGTGACTTGGCCCCCTGCCCCTGGCCCTGTTTAGACCGGAACCAGCTCAGGTGCCATTACCCCATGCCTCATGTCTCCTGGAGCTCCTCTGGTCACCATGGTGTCCCACTTCAGCTCTCCAGTGGAGTTGATCTGGTTTATTGGTATTGTTTTTCCACTCTTTCTTTCCTCTCCTGCGCTCATTGCATGGCTTGGTTTTCTGTGTTGAGTGTATTCGAGGGGCTGCTGGTCTTTGAGACAAAAAATTCTACCTGCGCCTGCCAGCTTTCCAATAAAGACTCCTATTCACCCTCTCAAAACTGTGGCTTCTCAGTTTTCTCATGATGGAATCTGGCCTCCCAAGTAGCTTGGATTACAGGAGTGAGCACTGGTGTTCAGCCTACAGCAGAGTTTTAAGTGGTGAGACACGTTGTCAGTGTACGGGTCAGGAGACAGACCCGGAGTCTTGGTGTCACTCTACCCAAGGTCACGTGGCTGATGAGGGACAGGTTACAATCCAAGCCTGCTATGGGCCTCCAGCCCACATCACAACCCCCTGAGGAGCTCATTTGACCAATGGATTCTTGGGTAGCAAACTCAAGGATCCGCCCACCATCCACCCTCACCTCCCAGGTGGCCTTGGGGCTCGGGTTTTGCAAAGCATCTTAGACAAACTCCACCTGAATTTTGATTGGCCTCTCGATGTCATGAAGGCCCTGAGAGGCACTCAGAACACAGCCTGTGCGAGAGTGTGAGGCCGGGGGTGGGGGATGGGGAGGGGCGTGAGGGTCGGCAGGAATTGGTACACACACGTCTTTTTGCTTGTGGAAGCTGACATGTTCTAGTTCACCTTCCTGTTGAGACCTGAACCTCTGGGGTTGGAGGCATGACACAGATGGTAGAGTGCTAGCCAAGGAGTGAAAGGGTCAGATACTCACTCCGAGTGCTGGTTACACACACACACACACACACACACACACACACACACACACACACACACACACACACACACACACACACACACACACACACACACACACACACACACACACACCTCTGAATGAATCCAGAACCTGGATTTAGATTTCTTACCCAATGGTTTGTCCTTAGTCATTTCTTGTGCACCTACTATGTGCCAGGTACCGCCCTGCCCTATTCTTCATCTGTTGGATGAATTTATCATCCCGAATCACTGTTGCCTGTTCTCTTGTTTCCTGTCTGCCGACTTCTACGTCTGTAAACTTCGCTGAGAATCGGAGCAGAAATAGTAAATAATGAAGCTCCCGAGGGTTGCACTAATTTTCCCGACATTTAATCAATACGGCGCGGCCCTGTTTGTTATAGCTGTCAAAAATATGCAAAACGGCACATCTGGCCCTCCCAGGTAGGCGGGAGCGGAAGTCACCGGTTGCTTGGGCCCGCCCCGCCGTCTCCCATTCCCAGGCCTCTCCATTAACCGTGAGCCACCATTTCAAGTAGCAAGGCAAACAGTAAATATTTGAAATGGCATGGCCTCATCTGGGGTCCTTTGCAGTGTGTGTGGACTCCCCCAGATAAATACAGCAGACTCCTATGGGCTCCATCCTGCCCTCCCCACATCATGCTCCCCCCCAAGTCTCCAGCTTCCTCCCGTCTGTGGCCCCTCCCTGCCTCTCAGATATTTAGACCTATTAAAAACCATTGGGGGGAAAATGATCCATACAAAAGCTTTGCATAAAAAAGTGATCAATGCCGGTCCCTCGGAGGAAATTGCTTCAACAGATGGAGGCGGCCCACTGGAAACAAATGCTCCTGGCTGTTCAGATGGTAATTATGGGATGTGTGTAAACACGTAAGCTCTGGCAGGCTGGGCATGAGGCACTGCTCAACCCCACTGCCGGCATCAGGGCCTGCCCTGGCCTGCCCCGCCTCAGCCCCGGCCCACCTGCGCCTGCCCCACAGGCCTGGAGCTCCAGAGGCATGCCCAGCACTCCTGATTGGAGTTTGGAATTCCAAGGCCCATTCACTCAGACTGTCTCTGAGACTGTGAGCTGCGCCTCCAGCCCTCTTGTAGTTTGTTGTTGTTGTTGCTTTAATTTTGAACTATTGGTTCTTGTGCTAACCTTGCTCAGGTTGCCTCAAACCGTAGCCCTACTTTCTGCCTCCTATGTAGCTGGGATTACAGGTGTGAGCCTCTATGCATGACGAAAATGACTCTTTTTCTTTTTCTTTTTTTTCTTTCCTTCTTTCTTTTTTTTGAGAAGGAAAATATGTGTGAAGGACAACAGGCTGTTTGTGCAAACTCCCAGAACTGGGGCTGTCTGTGCTCTCCACCCCTGAATAGAAGTAATGAAGGGCATAGCAGGTTCCCGAGTACTTGGTGTGTCATCAAATCCTTATGAGTACTCTCCAAGAAGGGTCAACAACTTGCCTTTTTATTTGAAGAAAATGAGGTACAGAGAGGGTCGTTGACGGCCCAAAGCCACACAGCTGGCAAAGGGCAGAGTTGGCCAGTGTGCTCAGGACTCTGGTTCCAGCGTTCACATACTGTGATTATCCTACACGTGCATGTGCGCATGCGCGCGCGCGCACACACACAAATGCACACACAAATGCACACACACACACACATATATACACGCACACACACAAACGCGCACACACACACATACACACACATATACACACACGAACGCACACACATATATATATACACACACACACACACACGAACGCACACACAAATGTGTGAGGGCCAGCAATGGAGGCTGAGGCCTGCCTGTGCCCATGAACTAGCCCCATGTAGGGCTGAGAGCAGAACCCCTGGGCTGAGGTGCCCGCTCCTGTGGTGACTTTTTGCTCATGCCAAACTCTGGAAAGCTCTGCAATCTCATTCACCCAAACCCAGAAGTTTTGCGTCTTTTGGCAAGGTGGCGACGACAAGAAGAAAGAACCTGGAGACTTGGGCTGGCATGCATTCCCGCATGAGGCCAGGTGGTGGGTAAAGGAGAGGCGGAGCTGCCCATTTTGGCACAGTCCCTGCCGCTCCCTCCAGCCCTGCCGCCGGCCCCACCACCTCAGTGTAAATCTGTCCGGTCCCGGGAGGTGTTTGGTTTTGTAGCCTCTGGACCCAGAGTCCCTCCAGCATTAAAATCTCCGGATCTGTTCTATTTCAAGTCACCTTGTGAAGAAATAGCATTATTATTTATTACCCCCATTTCCTGGCCAAAAAAAAAAAAAAAAAAAGACACAGGCTTAAAGGCTTTGTTTTAAAGCCTCAGAGGCCCTGACTCTGACATGAAGACAGAATGAAAATCTCTTGTCAGCCACTTCTTTGGGGAGAGGGGTGACTGGGACCCAGGCTGGACCCTCTGTGCTGGCCTCTGCTCCCTTGTCCCCCAGGGCTGTGGATCACCCCGACTCCTCCAGCTGTGGCAGGAACGCCAGCTGCGCCCTGCTGTCCTCGGTGACTCCCCCCTACCCATTGATCTCCAACTTTATGAGGGTGACAGGCCACACCTCTTAATCGCATTATTACATCTTTATGGCCTGAACATTGAGCGGGGGGCCTGCTCCGCTGGGCAGCTGGGCCCTGGAATTTATATGTGGAGCGGAAACGTTTATTGGAATCGTATTGATAAAGGTATATTGTGAGAAACGGTGGCTCGTAAGAAGAGCCCTGGGCCTCAGGAGGAAGCTGGAGGAGACAGGGCAACAGAAGCCCAAGGCCCTGCCCTTCAACACCTGCTCCTCAGCCTGGGAGGCCCAGCAGAGGGAAAGGAAGGGAGCCAGGAGGGAAAAGGAAGAGGAGCAAGTTCAAGGTCAAGTTGGGTTGGGAGGGGGCGGGGCTTCCCAGTAGGTACTGGCATTAGTGGGTATATCCCACAGAGCCTCGAAGCTCACGGAATACCCCCCCCCACACACACACACGTTCCCCTCCCCATGTTTGCTTTGAGATCACCCCCAGGTCATGGCTCAGAGCATCTCTGCTCCCTTCCCAGGGTGGTGCGGAGTCCGCTGGGGGACTGACTCCTTGCATCTCCGTGCTCCACCGGCTCCCTTGGGTCCCCATGAGTCCCTTGGGATGCAGTCTCATTTCTTTTTGTCTTCTACTCAGGAATATCGTCCTGGAGAATCCCATTCGGCGTCCCAGGCTCTCGTCACCAGCCCTGTCTCGCGTCTGACCCTGTGTTGGCCAGGCACCTTCCATCTACGGATGGGGTGAGCTGCTCCCGGGGTAACTTTCCTCCCACCATGGAGAATGGAGATGACTCGCGTTCATGGGCTTCTCCCTGCCCCGAATGGCTGTCATCCCCCAGGGCTGAGGACAGGGCAGGTGCTCAGTACTTGGCTGAGGGATCTATGGGTGATATGGGTGCTGCTGGGTCCTGGGGTGGGGTGGGAGGGGCTTGATGCTGGGGCCCCGGCTCGTACCCTGAGTGTTGGTCACATTGGCAGAGCCCGTCCTGTGTCTGGGGCAATCAGTGTATCTGAAGAACGACGCGTCCCTCTCCACGGCCCTGGGTGGAGATGCTGTGAGAGGAAGGGCTCAGGGGTTCATTTCAATGTACTTCTGCTCTCTACACCAGTGTCTTGTGAGGAAAGGGGCCTGGCGTTGGGGGCTTATGCAGTTTCTTTCCTCATCAACAACCTGGGGCGGCCATCTCTGATTTTGAGGTAACCATGCTAAGGAGGGGGGGGACAGTGTCCCCTTAGTTGGTGGCAATGGAGTGGACCATTTGTGAAGGCCTCCCATGAAGAACCCTAATGCCTCAGGGCGTGTGTGTGTGTGTGTGTGTGTGTGTGTGTGTGGTCATCTTCTTCTTTTGAATGATGAATGGAGGCAAAGCCCAGAGAGGGAACACAATGGGCCGAGCACACACAGCAGGTAAAGGGCACAGGTGAGCTTGGAAGCCTGGTGCCTCCCTCACCGCCTTCCCCGCCTGACCTTGCTTGAGGTCCTCCTCCAGACGCACAGGAAGGGTATAGAATCTGGTCTGCAGGTCAAACATGGGGTTCCAAAGGGAGAGCCAGGAATCAGCCATGTACCCAGGCCCGGCCTACCCCCACGGTATACCTGGCGCCTCCCATGGTGGACGGTGACAGGACACACCGCATGGGGGCAGGGGGCTGGAAAGATGCAAGGGTGGGAAGGCACCCACCAGAAACAAATTGTAGGTGGAGCTTGGCATGCTACCGGTCAGGAGAAATACATACAGATTGTTGTCCAGTGTCCTTTGAACTGGATCAGCATGCTTGCCAGATCTGGGACAGCAGTGAACAGAAGGACAGACTTCACCCTCCCCCCCACTTCCTTCCCCCCCACCCCAGAAGGGACAAATAAATAATGAGATTGTTTCAGGTAGGCCATCAGTGAACATGAGGAGGGTATCAGAGAGAGACAGTGAGCGGTGCATGCAAAGGCCCTGAGGTAGGGAGAAGAGAGTGGCAGAGAATGCACCTTGGAGAGGAGGGTAGGAGCTGGGTTGGCTGGCAACGGCTTCCAGCGCCAGGGAGTGGACTTGATCTAAGCAGTGAAGCCATCGGAGGAGGTGGACCAGCTGCCTGGTTCCACAGGGAGCTTCTGAGCTTTGACGCCCTTTCCTTGGAGTAAAGGACAGGATTCCTGTGGTGTGGAATATACACAGGCCAGCTGAAAGTTAGGACTCTGGACAGGTTTTTTGCTCTGGGAGGGATTTCCACATTTGCATGGATAGGTTTTTTGCCCTGTGAGGGATTTCCACATTTGCATTCCCAGAGAGCCGGACTTGAGCTTGTGACAAGCCCTGTCATTCTAGGCCTTGTTCAGGAAGATGGACAGATGTCCCATTCTTGAATTTGGAGCTTCCTTCCATCTTTGGCCTTCTTCTTGCTCCATTTCTGCACTGTTACCAAGCCCTGTGCATTGTGCACTTATGTACCCGCATGTCTCTGGGACTGTGGGAATGAACTCATGTCTCAACTCTGCTGGGGCCCCAGGACTATGGTCAGGGCTTGTGAATGTCAGGATGAAGCCATTGATCCAGTGGGCTATGGAGGCACAGATGCATGAAGTTAAGCAGAACATAATCCGGGGCCAGGTAGAAGCTGATGGTCCAATGGGGAGAAAGGACTGGTGGCGGCATGGATGGTTGCCTTGGTAACAAGCTGAGTCACTCCTCCCCTATGAGGAGGCAATCCCTGGCCGCTGGAGGAGGAGGTCCTGCTGACCACCAACATGGCCCACTTTCAGTCAGAAGGGTTTGAACCATCCTAGAGGATCCTTGGGTTTGAGGTCACAGGCCATGGTGTCCTCTGGTCCGACCCTGTGTGTCTCAGATGCCAGAGGTGGCCTGGACAGGCCAGGAGGTCTGATCTGTGGTTCTCTGTAGCTTCCTGTCCAGCACAGGCCTATGGCTCTCTAAAGCCTCAGTCCCTCAGGGCAGATGGGTAAACTGAGTTCAGTCTCATGTCTGTGGTAGCAGGGACAGAATGATTGCGTGTTAGTGAGTACGGGCAGGCATATGGGCGGCTCTGTGGGCACAGGATGGGGGCAGCTGTGTCTCCTGTGTTCACTGCTGATTTCTCAGCCGCTGGCGCCTGGTCAGTGATCAATAAACATTTGTAGAGAGTGAATAAATGTGTGCTCATGTGTAAGAGTTAAACTTCTCTGTTTTCTCACTTGACAATCTGTTAGTTGAGCTTTCCGTCCAGGAAATTCACTGAGAAAATACATGGCGCCCATCACCGACGCCCACCATTTCCTTTCTTATTTTTAACATTAAAAAAAAAAAATCGATGAATGGCTTGCTTGTGGGAAAGGCCACATCATCAGTGCTAGAATGCTAGAGAGATGCCACCTGGGTTTAGAGGTGTAAGGTCCCGTGAGCCCTGATCTGTTCTGTCCTTCATGAGTCAAAGGATCTTGACTGCTAGCAACACCAACTGCTTTTGCCTGTCTTTCTGCTTTATGCAAATGGACTTTATGCAAATGAACTGTATGTAAATTCACATGTGTACACGGGCTCGTTGGTGTCCTCTCTCCTTCAATTCACTTGTGAAAATTTGGTGAAAATCAACCACATTTCTCTTGGAGATTGCAGGCTGGTTTCCCGCCCTCACCCCCATTTGTAGATAGCAGGTGTTGTTAGATCTTTTCTGGAAAAGGCCAGACAGTAATTATTTGTGCTTTGTGGGGTTTACTGTCTCTCTTGTGAACCCTCCGGTCTGTTACGATAGCTAAAAACGGCTGCCACAAGCCACAGGTGAGGGAATGGATGCAGTCGTGTTTCAGTAAAACTTCATCTACAAAACAGGAAGTGGCTGGATTTTCCTAGCTGGGAGGCAGGTAGAGGGCAGCAGCATGACCAACCAGGCCTTCCTAAGAGTACACTGTGATCAGAGATTGTATATGACACACTCTTCTCTGTATTCCTTCTTGTGAAGTCCTTTGCTACTTCCTTTAGCTAAACACCCCACAGAAAACAGCAAGCCATGGAAGCCTTCCCCAGGAAATGAAAGGCTCAACTCTTTACTCTGGCTGTTTGCAAACCTCCAGTGGCCTCTGTCTGGTCAAGGTGACTAGCTCCTCGAACCCTACAGCCTTTTGAGTGAGGACCTTCCACCCCAAACTCTCTAGAACTCAGCCTCAGCTCACAGTGCCAATTTCCCTAACTCTCGATGTGCCTAAGCCCCTGTAATGAGTCACATAGATGCGTGGGAGCATGTAATGGGAAGGCTGGACAGATTTGTGTTTGCATTAAACTCCTGTATGCCCCATCAGCTTCCTGGGACTTTGGGAGGTTAAATTTCCTGAGGTCCAATAGCTATGGGCTGTGTCATCTAATGCCCAACAACAATAATTATGCAAGTATCATCACTGTCCTCATTTTACAGTAAGGAAACCAAGGCTTTGAGACATCCAGAATATTCTTGGAACAAATGCACATCTAGACCCAGAAATCTAGCTTTTAAAGACCACCTGTTGCTTTTAAGCACTAGTCTCAGCTATGCAGCAAAAGGAGATGCTGAAATATCATTCTGAGCTTCCAGGGTTCCGGATGTGCCTAGCAAGGAGCCATTTCCCTTTTTCCTGGATCGAATTTGACACTGGAAGCAGTCTATGGAAAAGGTGAATTCGCTCCAAACCTATGTAGTGAGATGGTCAGTCACAGCTAGCACTGAAAGATGCCAGGGTCTTTTAACAAGATAGCCCCTCCTCAGCAAGTGGGAAGGAATCGAGTTTCCAGTTCTAAGGAGTAGCTCACGGTTCTGGTGCTGCCAGGGAGCAGGAGAGAGGGCCACAGTGGGCAGCTGCCCACCCAGGCTGGGCAGTGCCGTGTGGAGCACCTGATGGCAGGGCCGAGCCTGGTAGCTGCTTATCAATATCCACCTCGGAGATGAAAGGAGCTCGTTTGAAGGAATTCATACGTGCGGATCCAAGTGTGGATCCTCACCCGCGTCTGTGGTCTGTGGGACCAGGCTCCGACCTGTCAATCAGGTGTGCTCTGATCTGTCAATCAGTACTTCAGGAGTGCTCAGATCTGTCAATCAGTGTGTCAGGTGTGCTCAGATCTGTCACTGTTTGGTGATCTCAGATCTGTCAATCAGTGTGTCGGGTGTGCTTGGATCTGTCAACCAGTGCTTCAGGAATGCTTAGATCTGTCAATCAGTGAATCAGCAGTGCTCAGATTTGTCAATCAGTGATCAGGAGTGCTCAGATCTGTCAATCAACTGGTGCATCAGGAGTGCTTAGATTTGTCAATCAGTGAAACAGGAGTGCTGAGATTTGTCAACCAATCAGTGTGTCAGGTGTGCTCGGATCTATCAATCAGTGAATCAGGAGTGCTGAGATCTGTCCATCAGTGATCAGGAGTGCTGGGATCTGTCCATCAGTGATCAGGAGTGCTGGGATCTGTCCATCAGTGATCAGGAGTGCATGGATCTGGCCATCAGTGATCAGGAGTGCGTGGATCTGGCCATCGGTGATCAGGAGTGCGGGGATCTGTCCATCGGTGATCAGGAGTACGTGGATCTGTCCATCGGTGATCAGGAGTACGTGGATCTGTCCATCGGTGATCAGGAGTGCGTGGATCTGTCCATCGGTGATCAGGAGTGCGTGGATCTGTCCATCGGTGATCAGGAGTGCTGGGATCTGTCCATGGGTGATCAGGAGTGCGTGGATCTGTCCATCGGTGATCAGGAGTGCGTGGATCTGTCCATCGGTGATCAGGAGTGCGTGGATCTGTCCATCGGTGATCGGGAGTGCGTGGATCTGTCCATCGGTGATCGGGAGTGCGTGGATCTGTCCATCGGTGATCGGGAGTGCGTGGACCTGTCCATCGGTGATCGGGAGTGCGTGGACCTGTCCATCGGTGATCGGGAGTGCGTGGACCTGTCCATCGGTGATCGGGAGTGCGGGGATCTGTCCATCGGTGATCGGGAGTGCGTGGATCTGTCCCATCTGTGATCGGGAGTGCGGGGATCTGCCCATCGGTGATCGGGAGTGCGGGGATCTGCCCATCGGTGATCGGGAGTGCGGGGATCTGCCCATCTGTGATCGGGAGTGCGGGGATCTGCCCATCTGTGATCGGGAGTGCTGGGATCTGTCCATGGGTGATTGGGAGTGCTGGGATCTGTCCATCGGTGATCGGGAGTGCGGGGATCTGTCCATGAGTGATCGGGACTGCGTGGATCTGTCCATGGGTGATCAAGAGTACGTGGATCTGTCCATGGGTGATCAGGAGTGCGGGGATCTGTCCATGGGTGATCAGGAGTGTGGGGATCTGTCCATCAGTGATCAGGAGTGCGTGGATCTGGCCATCAGTGATCAGGAGTGCTGAGATCTGTCCAGTGATCAGGAGTGCGTGGATCTGGCAGTCAGTGATCAGGAGTGCTGGGATCTGTCCAGTGATCAGGAGTGCTGGGATCTGGCCATCGGTGATCAGGAGTGCGGGGATCTGTCCATCGGTGATCAGGAGTGCGTGGATCTGTCCATCGGTGATCAGGAGTGCGTGGATCTGTCCATCGGTGATCAGGAGTGCAGGGATCTGTCCATCTGTGATTAGGAGTGCGGGGATCTGCCCATGGGTGATCAGGAGTGGGGGGATCTGCCCATCTGTGATCAGGAGTGCGGGGATCTGCCCATCTGTGATCAGGAGTGCTGGGATCTGTCCATGGGTGATCAGGAGTGCAGGGATCTGTCCATCGGTGATCGGGAGTGCGGGGATCTGCCCATCGGTGATCGGGAGTGCGGGGATCTGCCCATGGGTGATCGGGAGTGCCGGGATCTGTCCATGGGTGATCGGGAGTGCCGGGATCTGTCCATGGGTGATCGGGAGTGCGGGGATCTGGCCATGGGTGATCGGGAGTGCCGGGATCTGTCCATGGGTGATCGGGAGTGCTGGGATCTGGTCATGGGTGATCGGTAGTGCCGGGATCTGCCCATGGGTGATCGGGAGTGCGGGGATCTGCCCATGGGTGATCGGGAGTGCGGGGATCTGCCCATGGGTGATCGGGAGTGCGGGGATCTGCCCATGGGTGATCGGGAGTGCGGGGATCTGCCCATGGGTGATCGGGAGTGCGGGGATCTGCCCATGGGTGATCGGGAGTGCGGGGATCTGCCCATGGGTGATCGGGAGTGCGGGGATCTGCCCATGGGTGATCGGGAGTGCGGGGATCTGCCCATGGGTGATCGGGAGTGCGGGGATCTGCCCATGGGTGATCGGGAGTGCGGGGATCTGGCCATGGGTGATCGGGAGTGCGGGGATCTGTCCATCGGTGATCGGGAGTGCTGGGATCTGTCCATCGGTGATCAGGAGTGCGTGGATCTGTCCATCGGTGATCAGGAGTGCGTGGATCTGTCCATCGGTGATCAGGAGTGCGGGGATCTGTCCATCTGTGATTAGGAGTGCGGGGATCTGCCCATGGGTGATCAGGAGTGGGGGGATCTGCCCATCTGTGATCAGGAGTGCGGGGATCTGCCCATCTGTGATCAGGAGTGCTGGGATCTGTCCATGGGTGATCAGGAGTGCAGGGATCTGTCCATCGGTGATCGGGAGTGCGGGGATCTGCCCATCGGTGATCGGGAGTGCGGGGATCTGCCCATGGGTGATCGGGAGTGCGGGGATCTGCCCATGGGTGATCGGGAGTGCCGGGATCTGTCCATGGGTGATCGGGAGTGCGGGGATCTGGCCATGGGTGATCGGGAGTGCCGGGATCTGTCCATGGGTGATCGGGAGTGCCGGGATCTGGCCATGGGTGATCGGTAGTGCGGGGATCTGGCCATGGGTGATCGGGAGTGCGGGGATCTGGCCATGGGTGATCGGGAGTGCGGGGATCTGGCCATGGGTGATCGGGAGTGCGGGGATCTGCCCATGGGTGATCGGGAGTGCGGGGATCTGCCCATGGGTGATCGGGAGTGCGGGGATCTGCCCATGGGTGATCGGGAGTGCGGGGATCTGCCCATGGGTGATCGGGAGTGCGGGGATCTGCCCATGGGTGATCGGGAGTGCGGGGATCTGCCCATGGGTGATCGGGAGTGCGGGGATCTGGCCATGGGTGATCGGGAGTGCGGGGATCTGCCCATGGGTGATCGGGAGTGCGGGGATCTGCCCATGGGTGATCGGGAGTGCCGGGATCTGCCCATGGGTGATCGGGAGTGCGGGGATCTGCCCATGGGTGATCGGGAGTGCGGGGATCTGCCCATGGGTGATCGGGAGTGCGGGGATCTGCCCATGGGTGATCGGGAGTGCGGGGATCTGCCCATGGGTGATCGGGAGTGCGTGGATCTGCCCATCGGTGATCGGGAGTGCGGGGATCTGCCCATGGGTGATCGGGAGTGCGGGGATCTGCCCATGGGTGATCGGGAGTGCGTGGATCTGCCCATGGGTGATCGGGAGTGCGGGGATCTGTCCATGGGTGATCGGGAGTGCGGGGATCTGTCCATGGGTGATCGGGAGTGCGGGGATCTGTCCATGGGTGATCGGGAGTGCGGGGATCTGGCCATGGGTGATCGGGAGTGCGGGGATCTGCCCATGGGTGATCGGGAGTGCGGGGATCTGCCCATGGGTGATCGGGAGTGCGGGGATCTGCCCATGGGTGATCGGGAGTGCGGGGATCTGCCCATGGGTGATCGGGAGTGCGGGGATCTGGCCATGGGTGATCGGGAGTGCGGGGATCTGTCCATGGGTGATCGGGAGTGCGTGGATCTGCCCATCTGTGATCGGGAGTGCGTGGATCTGTCCATGGGTGATCGGGAGTGCGTGGATCTGTCCATCGGTGATTGGGAGTGCGGGGATCTGCCCATGGGTGATCGGGAGTGCGTGGATCTGTCCATCGGTGATTGGGAGTGCGGGGATCTGTCCATGGGTGATCGGGAGTGCGGGGATCTGGCCATGGGTGATCGGGAGTGCGGGGATCTGGCCATGGGTGATCGGGAGTGCGGGGATCTGTGCTCGTGAGCTCAGCGCAGGCCTTTCTCTCCCGGGCGGAGAGGCCGGCTTCGGCTGGGGGGTCTGCGGTTCTCCTGGCTTAAGCCGGTTGAGAAGATCCGGGCTCAAGGTTCACCACAAGCCTGTGCGAAGATGGCGCCCTTTAAGCTTCCTCACCCGAAGCGGCCAAGTGCGTCTGCATCTGTGCTGGAGGGAAGCCGCGAGGCTGGAGCCAGCCGTTCCGACAAGATGGCGGCCCACGGAGCCGGAAGTCGCCTTTAACAAGCCAGGATGGCGGCCCACGGAGCCGGAAGTCGCCTTTAACAAGCCAGGATGGCGGCCACGGGAGGCAGCTGGCCCCGGGCGCTCCGGGCCCTGCCGGCAGGTGTGGAAGGTCAGGACTCGGGGATCCTGGGACTCTGGAGGACCCCGCCGGGCCTCGCTCCCCGCCCGGCCTCGCTCCCCGCCCGGCCTCGCTCCCCGCCCGGCCTCGCTCCCCGCCCGGCCTCGCTCCACGCCCGGCCTCGCTCCACGCCCGGCCTCGCTCCACGCCCGGCCTCGCAGCCCGCCTGGCCTCGCTCCACGCCCGGCCTCGCAGCCCGCCCGGCCTCGCTCCACGCCCGGCCTCGCTCCACGCCCGGCCTCGCTCCACGCCCGGCCTCGCAGCCCGCCTGGCCTCGCTCCCCGCCCGGCCTCGCTCCACGCCCGGCCTCGCTCCACACCCGGCCTCGCAGCCCGCCTGGCCTCGTTCCACACCCGGCCTCGCCGCCCGCCCGGCCTCGCTCCACGCCCGGCCTCGCTCCACTCCAGGCCTCGCTCCCCGCCCGGCCTCGCTCCCCGCCCGGCCTCGCTCCCCGCCCGGCCTCGCTCCACGCCTGGCCTCGCCGCCCGCCCGGCCTCGCTCCACGCCCGGCCTCGCTCCACTCCAGGCCTCGCTCCCCGCCCGGCCTCGCTCCCCGCCCGGCCTCGCTCCACGCCCGGCCTCGCTCCACGCCTGGCCTCGCCGCCCGCCCGGCCTCGCTCCACGCCCGGCCTCGCTCCCCACCAGGCCTCGCTCCACGCCCGGCCTCGCCGCCCGCCCGGCCTCGCTCCACGCCCGGCCTCGCCACCCGCCTGGCCTCGCTCCACACCTGGCCTCGCTGCCCGCCCGGCCTCGCTCCCCGCCCGGCCTCGCTCCCCACCAGGCCTCGCCGCCCGCCTGGCCTCGCCGCCCGCCCGGCCTCGCCGCCCGCCCGGCCTCGCAGCCCGCCCGGCCTCGCCGCCCGCCCGGCCTCGCCGCCCGCCCGGCCTCGCCGCCCGCCCGGCCTCGCCGCCCGCCCGGCCTCGCTCCCCACCAGGCCTCGCCGCCCGCCCGGCCTCGCCGCCCGCCCGGCCTCGCCGCCCGCCCGGCCTCGCCGCCCGCCCGGCCTCACCACCCGCCCGGCCTCGCTGCCCGCCCGGCCTCGCTCCCTGCCAGCGTCTACAGCTTAATCACGGCCCGCGCTCCCGGGCTCCCGCACCATGCGCCCCTCCAGCCCGCATTATGCAAATCGCCCGCTGGTTGCGGATAGAATATGTAAATTTATGGCGGTGGCGGAGACTGCTTAAGACAGAAGATTTCTCAATAATGAAATTAGATTTTCTGGAAAGAGGCTTCCGAGGGCCTGTCTCCTGTTTCCTCTGCCTGCGCCGCGCTGTACCCACCGAAGCCATGCTCTGGGAAGCAATTAACTGAATCACAGGCTCAAGCCTACTTGGAAAAAGGAGAGACAGAAGAGAAATAGAACGAGAGCCAGGTTTCACCAGGCCACAACAAATCCATACTTCACGCATCTCATGTAAACAGAGGCAGGGAGGGAGAGGAGGAGGCGGGAAGCTGCAGGAAGTGGGCAGCGAGTGCCGGCTGGCAGAGGAGGTTGGCACCAGGCAGGGATGGCTGGGACCTCGCCCTGGCCTTCAGTGGGAGGTGCGGGAAGGGCAGGGCTCGGCGCCCTGTGTCTGGAATCTCATAGGTTTGCCTCGAGAGAGAGACTTCGTATTGCTGAAAAAGTTAACAGCGTGAGCCACCTAGCGCAGAGACCCTTGAACTTGAACCTGGAACAGATGTACCATGAGGGGTTGTTCAACACAGCTTGTTCCCCATTCATGTTCCCCAGAAGGGGAGGGTATCTCAGATGGAGTCTGGTCAGGGAGGTCTCATGCTGCCCAGGGTGACAGTGTTCATGTGACAGATAGGAGAAACTGAGGCCCAAAGACATCATCCGTTTGCCAAGTGCCAGTGGCCGATGTCTATAATCCTTGCTACTCAGGAGGCTGGGATCTGTAGGATTGAAGTTTGGGACCAGTTAGGGGCAGAAAAGTCCAAGAGACTCCATCTCCAATTAACCGACAAAGAAAAGCCAGCCCGAAGGTATGACTCAACTACTAAACGCAGCAGCCCTGACTAAAAAGCTGAGTGGCGGCTCAGGGCAGTGAGTTCAAGCTCCAGAATACCTCCTGCAAGCACGCACACGTGTGCACACACGGATTCAGTCATTTTCTGGAAGTTGCACAGTGGACGTGAGGCCAGCATCCAATCTGCCTTTTCCATCTCTGTGGTCCTGTCTGTCATCGCCACCACCTCCATGCCGTCCCTCATTTACTAAAGAGCTTTAATGTGCCAGGCATCGGTATGCCTTGCTTCATTTGTCCTTCACTGTGGCTCTGAAAGGAACTGCCACTGCTGTCCCCATGTGGAGGCTGAGGCCCGGTCACTTCCCCGCTTGAGCCTCCCATCCCTCATCTGTAAGATGAAGAGCTCTCACCTATCAGGACTGGGGAGATCGGTGGGAATTTAGACTTGTCTCCAAACCGCAGGAGCGTAGAGACCTGTGCACTGTGCTTACTGTTGTGATTACCATGCCTGGTTCATGACGCTAAGATGAACAAATCTGAAATAAATAAGTTTGCCCTATTTTTCACAGATCCCTTAATAACCATCACACGCCTGTTGACTTTCAAAGTGGTTGGCGTGCACATGCTCAGGAGATGTTTGCTGAGTGAATGAATGTGTGCATAGAACAAATGGCTTTATATATCACTGTATTAGTCAGCTTTTGCTATGTAACAAACAGCCACCCAATCTCAGTTGCAAGCAGTAGCATTTATCTTCTGTCTCATGTTAATCTGCAAGTTAGCTGGGACAGCTGAGCTTCAAGTGTACCTGGCTGGGCTTTCCATACCTTTGGCCCCATGGTCATTCAGGGTAGGTGGGCCATACCCTTCTCTAGGCTGGTGAAGGTACATTCAGAAGAGTGTAAACACACAAGGTTTCCTAAGAATTAGCACACTGGGCTGCGTGCTGGTGGCTTCTATCTGCATTCCTAGCTACAGTTTGAAGCCAGCCCAGGCAGACAAGTCTGTTATACTCTTATGCAGTTAATTAGCAGAAATCCAAAAGTGGAGTTGTGGCTCAAATGGTAGAGCGCCAGCTAAGAAAAAAGCCCAGGATGAGCACAAGGCCCTGAGTTCAAGCACCAGTACTGGTGCACATACACATACACACAGCGTGCTGCCATTTGCTCTCTTGCTTCTGGCCAGAGCCAGGCATGTGGTTAAGTTCAAAGTCAAAGCACACGGAAAGGAGACCGCAAGCCCTCCTGGGAAAAGACGGGGAGGGTGAGAAATGAGGGCTTATCATGCAGTAGGGACTCCCCCCCGGGCCCCCCCCCCCCCCGGCATGGAGAATGAACAGCTCATGGCACACCACTGTCATTTGTGATGACCCTGCATGGACCCCCAGTGGTCTTTCCCAGTTCGCACCCCTGGACTAACCTCTGCACTCCCAGCGCTGTGCACCTCCCAGTCACCCAGGCCCTCACAACACAGCCTGGAGACCTGCTTGTGGGTGTGAGGCTGGACATGGCCTGGGCAGACCGTGCAGTGTGCGCCCTCCTCCCCCCAGAGTTTACAGTGTGAACACTGCGTCCTCAGCCCCTCCACCACCAATGCACACCCAGCTTCTCTGCACAGGGGACAGAGAAATCAGATGACTCCTCAGAGCCCCTCTCCCTCGCTATGACTGTGAGGTCCTACTCCACTCCGCGCCCTCTAATCTCTTATTAATGTGCCCGAGGCAAGGCAAAATGCATTTGTAATTACCCCTTCATGGCTGGTGGAACTTCAGCGTCGTTTTGTTTTGTCTTTTTTTTTTTTTTTTGGTTCCTTTCAGAGCATTTGTGCGATGTGAGCGCACGCCTGCACTCACGCACACACACGTGCACGCGTGCACACACAGAATAAATTGAGTGCTGAGACCCTGGATACACAAGCGCAGAGAGTCTTGGAGCATTTCAGCAGGGAAGGGTCGGAGCCTCGTGGCTGGCACACTGCGTCTGTGTTCTCTCAGCCCTGGGGTTCCTCAGAATGGCAGCGGGGAGTGGGTGGGGCCCTGAGGAGCGGGGGTGATGGCCGTGCCAGAGTGTCTCCCCTCCCACCTGCTTGCTTGGGATCAGGGCCCAGTGTGGTACAAACAGTGCCATGTTCCTCACGTGTGCCTGAGCAGGGGGGCGGCCTCCACTGCCAGGATGCCAGGATGTTGGGGTGCTCTCCCAGGGTGACTTCCTCTTTTCACAGTTGACGATTATTTTCTCTTGTTGTGAATAACTTTTTTTTTTTTTTTTTTCCATTTGCATCGGTGAAGAAAATGTAAAGAATGAGTGTTTTCTTTGGAAGTGTAACACCCGTCTTTTCCTCTACTTTTTGATTTCACTGAGAGGGAAACCGAGGCTCACAGAGCTAGTAGTGACTTCTGTGGGTTTGCAGGCATGCTGCATGCCTCCTGATCGCAAACTCCACCAGCTTCCTCCCCTGTGCCTCAGACGCGCCCTCTCGGACATGGCTCTGCGGAGAGTTTTCGCCTTTTCTGTGTGTTAACTCTACATTGGGCTACAGGGGAAAGCAAAGCAGGGGTGAAGAGAGGCGGGGGAGTTCTCTTTCCTTGCCGTGGCGGGTGTTGGGGTGCCCTGATCACCTCTGCAGGCACCGGGCACTGGGCCACAGCGCTTTCTCTAACCTGAACCTCACCCTGGGTGGAGATGACAGATGAGGAAACTGAGGTTTGGAAAGTCAAGGAATTTCATCTCCTGATGCATGGCTAGGGACTCGAACTTGAGTTCGCCTTGTATTCAAGATCCACATACACACACACACACACACACACACCTGCTACCCATCCCCCCCGCAAGAGCCAGCACCATTCACGGGACAGCAGCTCCCGCAGAGTTGCCAGGTACAGCAGTGCAGGCTGTGCTCAGAACCAATGAGCGAGTGAGCACAGAGCCTGGTATTTGGGCTGCTCACTAGAACTTGCCAAAAGGCTGCAGCCACCTGGAGGAAGGGGAAGGAGAAGCCCTTCCCTCGGGACTCCCTGTTGAGAAGCTACCTTTCCCGGATTCTTAGAGGCACCACGAGCAGGCTTCTTTTCTATGGGAGGCCCACAGCCTCCGGAGGTAGCTTCATGACCATGTCAAGGAAGTCTGCTTCTTGCTCCCATCAGCAGACTCAAGGTGGCAAACTCCAAGACCAGAAGACAAGGGTATTTGCAGGTGTGCCTGCCCACTTGCTCCTTGATCTCCACCCTCTCCCCCAGACTGTGGGGGTGTGTGAGAGGCCGGAGGAGGGAGGTCCTGGAAGGCCCTCTGTCCCACAGGCCGTGAAGTTCCAGCCTTGTCTCCCCCCACCCCCAGCTCTTGGTAAGTGGAGCTAGGAGAAGACTGACTCCACTGGAGACGAACATCTCCTCAAGTCAACTACCAGGATGCCCCCGCCCAACCGATTAGTCATGGACTGACTCATTATCACAAGCTGGAGGAAGACAACACCTCAGCTGTGTCATTGGGGAGGGGATGCTGACATTGGCTTCAGGTTAAATAGGGAGAGTTGGGGGACAGGGGGTGAGAACACAGAGTTCAGACAGTCCTAGGGCACAGGTTGGGGGCCTGGCTGACCATTAGCTCAGTTTTTGCCCCAAGAGGAATTCCTGAGAGATCGTGATCACTTTATTACTGGAACAGAACAGGAACGAGGTGGTTTCCGGAATTTGGGGCTGTTTGCTTTAAGACAATAAAATCTGGCTTGCTCGAGGGCCACTTGGCCTTCCACCCAAGATGGCTGTCAGCGAAACTGATCTTTCTTGGTGATGGCAGAATTGACTATATAGAGAAGAACTCAGTGCAAAGGGCACGGACACAGTTGGGGGCTGTCTGCTAATTAAAGGACCCAGAAAAGCATCGTGTTTGTGGAGGTGGGATTTGAACTCAGGGGCCTGAGCACTATCTCTGAATGTTTGTTTCTGTTCAAGGCTAGGGCTCTACCGCCTGAGTCACAGCTCCACTTCTGGCTTTTTTCTCCCAGACTTTCCTGCCCAGGCAGGCTTTGAACTGCAGAACTCAGATCTCTGCATCCACAGTAGCTAGGATTATAGACATGAGCCAGTGGAGTCTGGCCCAGAAAAGTATCTTTTAAGTTGTCTCTTACACAGTTCATATCACACCCCAAGAAGTTCCCAGCAGGAAAAGGCCCCCAGCCCGGGTGGGGATGACACAGATTTCCTTGTCAGGTGTCTCTGCTACTTTCCTAGATGGAAAATTCTCCCAGGAAGTGGAAAGGGCTGCTGGGTGCTCAGATGGGACCGGAGCAGGACATGGGGGACAATGGCCTCATGACCATCTGGGGTGTTAAGTCAGAGTTTGGGAGTTGAGTTTTCTTCTTTCTCTTTATTCATCTCCTGGAGAAACTGGACATCTTCCTCTGGCTAGCGTCTTTCATTGCTCTTGGACTCGAGGGAGCCAAAGTCAGGCCTCAGTCAGCGAGGACGGCTCTTCTCCTAGCAGAACCTGCGCTCTCCACTCCACAGCTTAGGACAGAAGATCGTGGAGCCACAGGCATCACGAAAGTCTGTGTCCTGCAGCGCCAGAGCTCAGGTAGGTAAGGGTACTTCTGTCCTGTGGGATGACCATGCTCAGGTACACAGGGCACTCCGAGGCTGAGGGGACAACATGAAGTTCCCTGCACAGCCCAGGCCCAGGCCTGGCTTCTCTAGCCTGGGAGCTGGCCTCTCTCCTCTTTGTTCTTTCTCTGCTAGCTGCCGAGTCTGAATCTCCCAGGCCGTGTGCAATTTACATCTCCATATTTGCATGATACACACAGACACGCACAGACACGGGGCTGCTCCTGGCTCCAAGAACAAGGAATGCCAAATGCCGTTCGCATCTTTCCCGGGGAGATGCGTATCCATCCGGATTCTGTGTTTGCCAAAGCGCCATACGTACCAGACGTACATATATTCTGTGTGAATTTCCGTAGTCTCTCTCACAGCTGTCCCTTTCCAGGGCCTGTGCTAGAACATTCTTCTCATCACTTGTCTCCTGGCTGGGAGGGCAGCTTGCTCCCAGACTCCCTCATCCCTTTGAAAACCAACAAAAAACAGCAACAAGAAGAAAAGGGACCAGGTATGATGGCACATGGCTATTGTCCCAGCTACCTGAGAGGCTGAGGAGGGAGGATGGAACACCGAGGCTGGTCCTGGGGCAAAAACAGGAGTTCCTATGTGAAAAATCCCCAGAAATGCCAAACAATAGCAAGAGGAATGACAACTGCTTACAGAACCCCGGTGTCTGGGCGCTGTCAGTGGGCTTGTTCACTCAGGGTGGCGTAAGCTACAGCTCCACTTCCAGCTTTTTGCTAGTTCATTGGAGCTAAGAGTCTCACAGACTTTCCTGCCTGGGCTGGCATTGAACACTGATCTGCAGATCTCAGCCTCCTGAATAGCTGGGATGAGCCGCCAGCCCTCAGCTGAGCCCTTTCAACAGTTCAGACTAGAAGCATGACCAGCTCCCCTTTGCAGGGAAGGGAAATGTGGCTTCCCCGTGAATGGCCTTGCGCAGGGCTGGGCCTGAGGTATGGGAGCTGACTCGCAGGCTCATGCTGGTAACCAGATGGTCATAGTGGCTCTGGGATGTCCTCAGGGGGTCCAGCTGTGATGATCAACCCGGCGCCCATGCTTCGGCCTCTCCCCGCTCCACCCTGCGTGCGTCATTCCAGCCTCTGATGGGTCATTCTCTGGCTCTGTGAACTTGGGGCCATCACTGGGTGCCCAGTGGGCCATGTTGTGAGAGCCGTGTGTCACGTGGGCATCTTTTCAGACTCCTGCTGCCCTCAGCTCAGCTTTGGACTCTGGTACCTGTCGGAGGATGAGAACTGGGGGAAGGTTATTTCTTGTAGCTGACCCCCATGCTTGTCCAGGCCGAGCCCTGCCTCTTTCCTACCATGAAATCCCACACCACCGTCTTGTACCCCAATGTCGGCCAGAGGGAGCCCCTTACTCTTCCCCTCCCCCCAAAGTCTCCACGCTCTCTCAGCTCTGTCCCTCCTGTGCCTTTCACACGGTTTGCGCATCTGGACCAGCTCAGAGAGGGACTCCTCCCGCCATCTTCCTTTCCCTGGCTGTGGGAGGCCGCTGCTTCCTCTCTGAGCCTGGCTTGGCCCCACACATGTGTCGGACCAGCTGCCCTACTGTGGGTTAGGATGGAGAATGAGCTGGGGACACATCCCCACTTTTCTTTTTCTTATACCCGTTGAGTCTCCATATCTAAGTGATCCACAATGATGACAAACATTTGAAAAAAAGAAAAGAAAAGAAACAACATTGCACCGGTACCAAACTTGTTATGGCGTGGTATTTCACAGCCTGTACTTTACATTTGGTATTCTCCATTGTCTGCAGCTGAGTTAAAGACCACAGGCGGATCTGCGTAGCTTCTGTGCTGTTCCATTCAGCAATGTGTCTGAGAGACTGGAGTCCCTTTGGTGCCAGGATCTAGGGGTGCCACCCCAGCTCTGGGTCTCTGAGTGACTATGGGGCAAGGCTCCACCTCCCCTTTACCCATAAGGGATAGGACAATTAAAAAACAAAACAGAACAAGAGAAAACACGCATTAGAGCTGGGTGCCAGGCTCCTTTTTATCTCTAGGAAGAAGAGGGGGAGCAAAGGAGCCCCAAGGAGGGCCCTGGGGTGCTGGTAACACCAGTTTCTAGACTAGCTAGTGATTTCCAGGGCAGACCATTGATTTGCAGCCCCGCATTTAGGTTGTGTGTCCTCACATGTGTGGGCCACACTCTGATTCAAAGTTGGTGCACACTCCTTGAGGAGAGTGTAGAACCGCAGAGCTGCAACCCGGAAATGAAAACCACGTACAGCCCTGGAAGTCCAGAGGGGCTTCTGGCAACGTTCCAGCAAGAATCCAGTTTGGTGTCGTCTTGGGTTTGCATTTCACTAGCACAGCCCCATTTTAAGGCACAGAGCCTCTGGGTGGAGAAGGTTCCAGGCAAATGAGGGTTGCTTATTTCATGGAAACCTCCTGCGCTTGTTTTGTCTATTGTGGCTGAGATAAATCTCTGAGTCTAGCAGCCCTCCTGTCTTCCATCTGGGTGAACCAAAAGACTACATTTCCCAGACTCCTTTGTACTGGGGCAGGGATCACGTGACTAATCTCTAGACAATGGGGATGGAAGTAGAGCTAATGAAAGTAGACAGTCTCCTTCAGGCCTGCCCACTGCATCTCTTGAATAACTCTACACAGGACTCTCTTTGTGAATCCTTGGGAGCTTGAGGCCCCAGGACATGGCTGTGCCACCAGGTAAAAGCAACTCTGGGCCCCAGAAGGGCTGTGTGGCATTATTCTACCTCCTGAGAAGCCTTGTCAAACTGTTCTGCGAGTATCAGTTGTCTTTGTTGAGCCACTGAGAATTGGAGGTTGTTACAGCAGCAAAAGCGCCTTCATAGGTTTTCTAACTAAAGTCTACCATCTTTCCCATTCCCTGTTACTGGAGCAGATAGAGTTACTTACAAAAGTAGACTTCATTCCTGTGTTCCCATAGCTTCATGTGGGCCTGTTGCCACACAGGGCCACCCAGTAGCTCTGCCAATACTGCCACCAGGCCCTTGGGAAAGGCCTGTGTGCCATGCCAAGAGGTCAGGCTTGCTACTCCAGGGACCCTCAGCAATTCTTTGGGACTGAGGGGGCAGGGTCGGTCTTGATTGTGAACTTGACTGGGTTGAGATGTGCCCAGGAGATTCGTAAAACTTGGGAGAAAGTCCCCCATGCTCTTTGTCTGTTTTTCTCTCTCTGGTCTTTCTCTGTCCCTCTCTCTGTGACTCCATGTCTGTGTGTGTGTGTGTGTGTGTGTGTGTGTCTGTCTGTCTGTCTGTGTGTCTGTG
Source organism: Dipodomys spectabilis (assembly GCF_019054845.1). Classification (NCBI taxonomy): domain Eukaryota; kingdom Metazoa; phylum Chordata; class Mammalia; order Rodentia; family Heteromyidae; genus Dipodomys; species Dipodomys spectabilis. The sequence continues at coordinate 132,262 of NW_024871279.1, forward strand.
TGTCTTTGTCCTTCTCTCTCTACTGTCGTCTCTCTGTCTCTGTCTCTCTCCTTCCTGCCTGCCATGACATACTCTGCTCTTCTCCACCGTTCCCTCTGAGCAGTGGTGAGCAAACAAATCCTGTGTTATGTCGTTTATGTCAGTGATATTATTCCAGGAATAGGAAAAGCAACTCATACAACTTGCGAGTATGTGTGAGTGTGTGCGTGTGTGTTGTATGAGCGTGAGCTGTGTGTTCTGTGTTGCGCTGAGTTGTGTGTACTGCGTTGAGGGTGCACTGTGTGCTGTGGCTCAGTTTCGTGGGACACTGTGAAGCCCTGGGTGCCCATTTGCTTTGGTGTTGTCCCGGCGGCATGGGAATCCTGTGTGTGTCGTGTGGTGTGTGAGTGGGAAGTATGGTGCAGTTGGGCTGTGTGTGGGGCACAGTGGCCTGCTGTGTGTGCCCTGCCTGTGCGTGCTGGGGACACGCACCACACTTGCACCCCACCGTCCTGTGCCTAGAGCACCAGGCACATCCTCCCCCCCCCCCGCCCCGCCCAGGCAGAGCCCGTGAGTCACCCTGGCAGTGATTCTCGAAGGTGGCAACTATTGTCTTCACACAAGAGCAGCCATTAACACATTCATTAATTAGGATCATGTTGACACCTCCGTCGCCTACTGGAAACATCTGTTTGTTTAATCAGAGTCTCCTTAATGCCTTGCACTTCCTCTCCCGGAGAGAGTGTGCACACTGGGGTTACCCGCGGCGGGGCACAGACAGGCCGTGTCAGCGTGGTCACAGCCCGCGGGATAGCCTGCCACCTCCACACCCATGGAGGGACATTGCTTTCAACAGACAGTCAGGCATGGGCCGGCCAGCCCGAGGCCAGCCCTCATTTACTGGGGGCACTGGAGCAGCCATGGTAGGTCAGACAGGGCACCGTGTCACTCCAGCCACAACCCTTCCCTCCTACGTCTGCGCTATACACCCAGCAACCATCAGCTGCTGGCTGCTTGGGCCAAGCCAGCTTCTTCTCAGTTTTCCTATAAGTAAAATGGGATGATCAGAGGATGAATCTAGAAACAAAGATGAGTCTAAGGAAGTCCTCCGCCTGGAGCATGGAACCAGAGGGAAGGTATCCAAAATGTGACTTCTGCCCCTCCCCCCCCAGCTCCTCACTAATTTATTTACAGGAGCCGAGGACAGGACACAGCCCAGCACAGAGCCTGGCCACGCCCCTCCTCACTCCTTAGTTCCCTCTCTGTCCCAACGCTGGACACTGTCCATCATGCCCTTCTTCTGCCTTGGACACCCAGCTGCCTGACCTGGAGGAACTCATCAGCTTTAAGAAGAGTCAGCCAGGTGCCAGTGGTTCACACCTGCAATTCTAGCTCCTCAAGAGACTGAGATCTGAGGACTGCAGTTCAAAGCCAGCCCAGGCCGAGAAGTCTGTGAGACTCTTATCTCCAATGAACCACTCAAAAAGCCAGAAGTGGCGCTGTGGCTCAAGTGGTAGAGCATTAGCCTTGAGCAAAAGAGCTCAGGGACAGCACCTAGGTCCTGAGCTCAAGTCCCACCGCCAATGAGGAGGAGGAGGAGGAGAAAGAGAAGGAGGAGGAGGAGGAGGAGGAGGAGAGGAAGAAGAAGAAGAAGGAGAAGAAGAAGAAAAAGAAGAAGGAGAAGAAGAAGAAGGAGGAGGAGGAGGAGGAAGAGAAGGAGGAGGAGGAGGAGAAGAAGAAGAAGAAGAGGAGGAGGAGGAGGAGGAGGAGGAGGAGGAGGAGGAGGAGGCAAACTGCCCAAGATCACACACCTTGTTGAAAATGGAGCCAGGAGTCAGACTTCAGATCTAACTATGAAATCTGTCCTTTTCTCTTCACCATAAGAAACTCACTGAGGGGCTGGGAAGGTGGCTCAGTGGTAGAGCGCTTGCCTTGCATGCCTGAGGCCCTGGGTTCAATTCCTCAGCACCACATAAGCAAAAAGAAAAAAGCGGGAAGTGGCGCTGTGGCTCAAGTGGTAGAGCTCTAGCCTTGAGCTGAAGAGCTGAGGGACAGCACCCAGGCCCAGAGTTCAGGCCCCACCACTGGACCCCCCCCAAAAAAAAACACAAAAAAATCTCATTGATTGAGTGACCAGATAAAAGTGAGTGGATTTGTGAGGACTCTTTAATAAACAAGAGATAAAAGAACATATTAGTGAACAAAATTAGGCACGTGGAATCAATCTACGGGCTATCCTAAGTAACCATTTGACCTGAATTCTTTCCTAGAAGAATCCCAGGGTCCACCAACTTACCCAGGACTCCATGAGTGTCCATCCAACCTTTCTGTCCCTTTGATTTTGGGGGCATCAGCTTTAGTATTCTCTGCGTGATGACAAAATGACCTCTAAAGAATCCATTTCGGCTCTTCCTGCTTAAAAAAAAAAAAAAGTGAAGCTCCACAAAAGTCTCAGAACTGATTCTGAGTGGTTTGACCTGGGTGGGGGGGGGGGGGTCACATGGGAGCATCAATGAGCCAATCAACATGGCCCTGGGAGTGACTGAAATGCTCCTATTGGTCAGATCTGACCCGTGTGACCACCTTGGGGGTAATTGAGCCCAGATGCTCTCTGCATTGGTCTACAGAAGGGCCTGTGGGCTGTGCGCGTTCCCAGAGGAGAAATCCGGGTGCGTAGAAGCCACAGGGAGGAGGCTAGGATCTGACACCCACTCCAGCCTGCTTCGGCTCATGCAGCAAAGGCAGGCAGGTCCGACAAGGCGCTTCCAGAAGTGTTTATCCCCAGCCAGCCTCAAGCCAGGGGGGACGGGCCACTAGACTTGGCTGGAGCCCTTCCCTGGAGACCCGCTGGGACAGGTCCAGCCTGGACCTGCGGCTCTGCTGCTCTGCAAATCCCCACACAACGCCCTGGGAAGCAGAGAGCTACAGCAAGCATGGGGGTATCTGCCAGGGCGTGTGAGTCCCTGCCCGCCTGCCCGCCTGCCCCTCCTCCGGTTGTGCTAAGGCGCCCCTTGCTGGACTACCGATCCCGTGTGCAGGACGCTGGCTGGGGTGGTGTCTGGTGCACCGGCCCTCATTTCAGTCCTGCACATGGCTGGATGCTGCCTTCAACCGGACACGTAGGAGTCAGGGCATTGAGGAGAGATGGGAAGGCTGGCGGGTCTGAGGGAGGCCTTGGCGAGGGCTGCAGGCCACTGCTTGTGATGGGCCTTCCTTCCTTCTCTGCTCCCCGCTAAGGAGGGCAGACAGATCTGAGGCCCCCAGCCAGGAGAGGGGGACCGGATATCTCCACGCACGGGACGTCCGCGTTGGCCACTGCCGCCCATCTCTCCCTCAAAGAATCCCAGGAGCTGGCAGTCCCAGCCTCAGGCCATTCCTGGGGTGTAGGAAGTCATCCCTTATGGGCTCCGTGACCACAGATATTAATCATGCGACTGTTACAGCCACACTAGCCACCCTTCATGTTTGTGTTCACGTAAATAAGTTCAGAGACACGAGCTCTCGAGATGCCAGGAACTCATTTAGAAGGCTGTTGGTCTCCGAATCTCCCTGCCGGGCTCTGTGTTATTTCTGGAGTCATGCACCAACCACTCAGCACAGGGTGTTAAGGGGGGACGGGAGGTGGGGGATCCGAGGTAGAAGAGCCAACCACCAGTTCTAAAGATTAGGGACGGGGTAAGAGAAGACAGATGTGCTGAATGGATGACTTCTACTCTCTGTGCCTCACTTTCCTTACTTGAAAAAGCAGAAAATGTGCAGCGTATGGGCCCCATGGGATATTAGTAAGGACTGAAGGAAACATGTATGTAAAGACCTTAGTGATATCCTCCATTACCACCCCCCCCAACAGTGCCCGTGGGTATTATTGCTGCTCATACCCAGGCACCTGCCTACCTCTGTATGGCATAGAATTGAGCGTCCACCCTGTGCCTGCCTCCCTAAACCAAGAGAGCCACCTAAATGACTGCCGGTGATGATGATGGTGACAATAATGGGGATGATGATGAGGATGATGGTGATGGGGATGATGATGGTGGTGATGATGATGATGATGGTGCTGGTGCTGGTGGTGATGATGATGATGATGGTGCTGGTGGTGATGATGATGATGATGGTGCTGGTGCTGGTGGTGATGATGATGATGATGGTGCTGGTGCTGGTGGTGGTGATGATGATGATGGTGCTGGTGCTGGTGGTGATGATGATGATGATGGTGCTGGTGCTGGTGGTGATGATGATGATGATGGTGCTGGTGCTGGTGGTGATGATGATGATGATGGTGCTGGTGCTGGTGGTGATGATGATTGTAGTGATGGTTGATGATAATGGTAATGGTGGTGGTGGTGATGATGATGATAGTGATGGTGATGATGATGATGATGATGGTGATGATGATAGTGATGATGATGATGGTGCTGGTGGTGGTGGTGATGATGATGGTGCTGGTGGTGGTGGTGATGATGATGATGATGGTGCTGGTGCTGGTGGTGATGATGATGATGATGATGGTGCTGGTACTGGTGGTGATGATGATTGTAGTGATGGTTGATGATAATGGTGGTGAGTGATGGAGATAACCACCATATTGGAATCGGGGCCTTGGGCTCCGGTCCTAGGAAGGGCTGAGGTGAGGTAGAATTTCTCAAGCTGTGGTGAATGAAAAGTGGGGCTAGGAGTGACCCCTTCTTAAAGAGCCTTCCATTCCAATGCACATCTGTGAAACTTTGTGTCCTTCCCACCCTCAGGAGTTCCGGAACTAATGGAGCCGCCAACGGTGCTCATTCCAGTCTCCACCAGCTCAGGGTTTGTCTCCCTCCTCCTGTCCCTTGCTTCCAGCAACACGGGCCTCCGTTCTGCTAGCTGGCCCTAGGAAGGTTAATTCCAGCCACAGGACCTTTGCACGGGCCATGCCTGATTGAAAGGCTCTTCCACCAGTGTTTGGCTTGGCTGGCTTCTTCTCATCCCCAGGGCTTAGCTTCCGCGTCAGCTCCCCACGGAGGCCTTCCCTGATCCTAAAGTGGCCGCACCCCACCCTCAGGTGGCTTTGAGCCATGATCCTCAGCTCTCAGCCTCCTGAGCTGCTAGGGTGACGGAAGCACAGAATCAAAGAAGAAAAGTGGAGCCGGGGAGAGGGAAGGGGAGCAGGGAGGGAGGGAGGAGCAGGAGGAGGAGGGGCAGCAGGAGGAGGAGGGGCCCCACGGTGCCCCTGGGGGTCCCAGGAGGGTCATGTTTTCCGGCCTTGGCCCAGCAGGCAGCGCCAGGCCCAGGTCTCCCCTTTCAGCACCATGGACAGAGGCTGGCTGGGCTGTGGCCACGCGGGCAGCCGACGGTCACCCCAGGCCTGCGGGCCGGGGCAGGCCATTTTCCCACCTGGGCCTTGGCTTCCTAGGGGTCCCCGGGGCTCTCTTGCTCCTGGAGGGGTGTGAGGGATGAAGTAGAGTCCCTGCCGGCCTGGGGGGCTTTTGAGAATGCCGGTATCTGAATTCACTCTGGGTTAGAGGTTGGCCCGTTTGGGGCAGAGCCTGGATGTGGGTCATTATTATTATTATTATTAATTGAAAGAAACACCTGGAGTAACTTCTGTGTCCCCCAGCAGTGAGCATCCTGTCTGGCTAGGGTCAGAGGGCTCTGTCAACAGAAAATTGTCTTTCTTTCCTTTTTCTTTTTGGTCAGTCGTGGGTCTTGAACTTGGGGCCTGGGTGCCGTCCCTGAGCCACTTTGTGCTCAAGGCTAGCGCTCTGCCACTTGAGCCACGGCACCACTCCTGGTTTTTGAGTGGTGTGTGGCAGGTAAGAGTCTCACAGGGACTTTTCTGCCTGGGCTGACTTCGCACTGTGATCCTCAGATCTCAGCCTCCTGAGTAGCTAGGATGACAGGCGGGAGCCACCGGCGCCGGGTATTGTCCCCAGGAAATTTGCCTCAGCTCTGAACTGGAGAAACTGAGGTCCAGAGAGGGAAGCGGCCTAGCCTGCCACACAAGCCACGCCGCACAGTGAAGAAGGAGAAAGACCCAGAGGGGCCAGGGCTGGCACGCGCGCACGCGCGCACACACACACACGCACACACGCACGCACACACGGGCGCTCCTGTGTCACCAGGCTCACCAATGCCTCCATCCCCACAGGAGCTCCACAAGGGAAGTCCCCAGGCTCTGCCACCTTCCCAGGCCCCAGTGGGGAGCAGGGAGGGCCAGGGAGCCTGGGAACCCAGAACCAGCTCTGCCATCCAACCTGTCCTGGTGTGTGTCTGGGGGATGGGGTGGAAGGGGAGGGGGAGGAGGAGCAAGGGGAGGAGGAGGGGGGGGAAGGGGACTGGAGGAGGAGTAGGGGAGGGGCGGCCTTGAGGATGACTGTGACAATGTCCTCTCAATTGCCTCCGGACAGCCTCTGGGACCCACAGGCTACCATGTCACAGCGAGAGTGAGCGGGAATGGAAGGCAGCTCACACCTGTAATCCCAGCGACTCGGAAGGCGGAGGAGACCTGAGGATCGTGGCTCGAAGCCAGCCTGAGCAGATAAATAGGAGAGACTCATCTCCAATGAACCAGCAAAAAGGTGCAAGAAGTGGAGGTGTGGTTCAAGGGGTCGAGAGAGCCAGCCTTGAGCAGAAAAGCCAAGCTAGAGTCCAAAGCCCTGAGTTCAAGCCCCAGTTCTGGCACGAGAGGGATCGGTGGGAGATGCAGCCCAGCAAATCCACGCACGAACCTGCCCTCCCCCGCTCTGTGGACAGCACATGCTGCACAGGCAATCCTGGGGGAGCGTCTGTGCCCTCGAGGGGTGTCTGGCACCTGGAATGGGACCCCCAGACCTTCACAAGGAGGCACAGGGCGCCATGTTTAGAGACCAGACCCAGCTCTGTGGTGGTGTCTTTGAACCAGCCTCTTCCCCCCCCCCCCCCCCGACCCCCATCCCCTCTCCAAGCCCATCTCCCTGGAGCCGAAAGCCAGCGCCGGTGGCAGTGGCTGAAGCCTTCTCTCCTCCTGTGGCCCACGCGTGGCAGCGGTCCCGGGGGCTCGGTGCCGTCCCCAGGGCCTTTCCCAGCCTCCCAGGCTGCTCGGGAGGGAGACCCAGGAGGGAATCTCTCTGGAGATGCTGAGAGTGGAAATCTCCAGGGCCTCCTGGTCCCAGAGCCCTGGGCACATGTGCCAGTTCTGTGACAGCTCAGTTGCTGGGCGCTCTGGTGTTGGGCACAGAGGAGGCGGGGCTGGGAGCGCATGGGGCAGGGGCAGCGGGTGGACGCTGCCTTGGGCAGCAGCTGGAGCAGGCCAGAGCCTGGCGACCTGGCTCAGTGGCTCTGGCTCTCCAGCTGTGGGCCCCCTGTTAGAGTGGGGGGGACAGGTCTCGGTCTCCTTCAGTGGGATGGACAGTGGGGTCACGGGAGAGGCAGAGGGACAGGAAGGGCAAGAAGACAGGGCAACCAGCAGAGCCCTGGACCGGCCTTCGGTGGCCTGGGTTCAAGTGCTGCTCTAGCCCTGACTGTCCTCCGGCCCCTGGGCTGGCCCTGGCTTCCTGGGGGAGGGTGGGGAAAGCTCTTCCCTCTTCAGCAACGCCCTCTCCTGCTCTGGGGTCTCTCCACAGGTGAGCACAGGTTTGCTGCAGCGACAGAACAGGCGTGGGCCCTGGGAGGGGAAGAGATTTTCTGACTGTTCTCCTCCTCCCTGACCCTGCCCGGGATTGCATGTCAGAGAGAAAAGAAACCAACACACCGGACATGAAGAAATCCCCATTCCCCCACGGTGAGCCAAAGCAAGTCGTGGGGCCTGAAGTTAGACTCGAGGGTGTGTGTCGGGGGGCAGCCTGATGCCCCACAGCCCCGCTGTGTGACCTTGGATCGGTGCATCAACCACTCTGAGCCCTAAAAGGGAACCCTCGCTGCCCCTCTGTGAGAGCCGAGTTGCGCAAGGCTGCTGATCACGACCTCCTCCCTCCTAACCTGCTCTCTCCTCGGATAATCTAGAAAAGATGATAACAGCTCCGTGTGCCGCACAGTGGCTGCCTGCTGAGCTCAGGCCCCGGGCTCTGGGCTGCACAATCTCATTTATGTTTGCCACCCCTGCTACTCTCAGCTGGGCTTGGCCGTCAAGTTCACCCGTCGATTCTTGAAGCCGCAGAGCTGGGATTTGAACCTGGGTTTGCTCGGCTTCTGTCTCAAGTTTGACTTGGTGACTTCCCAGGTGTCCTGACAGGAAGCCATGTGTTCCCTGCCCCCCCCCCCCAGCCTGTGTCCTTTCCCCTTGGTGCACACCCCCTTTCCCCTCCTCGCTGCAGTCCTGCTGAGCCCTCCCCCAGCTCCGGCCAAGGTCTGGACTGATTATTGACAAATTAAAAATATAAGCTATTGAGCGGCCTCTGGGATGGATTCCAGCGCTGCCCCCTGAATGGCAATGAGCCGGCCGAGCGGAGGATCGATCGGGCAGGTGCAGCAGGCAGACAGATCGCCCGCTGCATAATGCGGACTCCCGGGAGGGGCTGGGGGGCGGCTTCTGAGTCAGCGCCCACCCCGAGTCAGCCCCTCCCCAGCCCTGTGGCTGTGGACACCCGCTCACCCTGACCCACACAGGCCAGCCGCCCAAGGTCAGCCGGCCCGCGGGTGACAGCTGACATCCCAACCCTGAGACTCCCAGCTGCCCTGCCTGGGGCTCAGGGGCTCAGAGACGCTACGCCTTCCATCCCAGCCCATCCCTCCTGGCTGTGTGGCTATGGGGAAATCGCTAGACCTCTCTGGGCCTCGGCTTCTTTTCTTCCAAAGGGTTGAGACTAAACTCCCAGGTAGGGATGGCCTGGGAAAGAAAAGGAGGGTGGGTGGCTTTCTTGTTGCATCCCCCCTCTCTGTCCTCTCCCCGTTCCTTGTCTGTCATTTGGCTGGGGCGGGGGTCCCCCATCAGGAAACCTGGGTGGTAGTGGGGGGGGGGCAGGAAGGCAGTGGGGGTCAGGGGTTCTTTCCTCTGCCTCCTTCCAGCCTGGCATGGGGTCAGCAGCAGCCCAAGGCCCAGATCCTGCCCTGCTGGGGGTCAGCTTTCCTTGAAGGGGTGGCCACACCTGTTTCCAGGATGCTGCCTCTCCCCTCCCCTGCCCCTCCCCTCCCCTCCCCTCCCTGCCCCTCCCCTCCCCCTGTCCCTCCCCTCCCCTGCCCCTCCCCTCCCCTGCCCCTCCCCTGCCCCTCCCCTCCCCTGCCCCTCCCCTCCCCTGCCCCTCCCCTCCCCTGCCCCTCCCCTCCCCTGCCCCTCCCCTGCCCCTCCCCTGCCCTGCCCTGCCCCTCCCCTCCCCTGCCCCTCCCCTCCCCTCCCCTGCCCCTCCCCTCCCCTGCCCCTCCCCTGCCCCTCCCCTCCCCTGCCACTCCCCTGCCCCTTCCCTCCCCTCCCTGCCCCTCCCCTCCCCTGCCCCTCCCCTGCCCTGCCCCTCCCCTCCCCTCCCCTGCCCCTCCCCTCCCCTGCCCCTCCCCTCCCCTGCCCCTCCCCTGCCCCTCCCCTCCCCTGCCCCTCCCCTGCCCCTCCCCTCCCCTGCCCCTCCCCTCCCCTGCCCCTCCCCTGCCCCTCCCCTCCCCTGCCCCTCCCCTCCCCTGCCCCTCCCCTCCCCTCCCCTGCCCCTCCCCTCCCCTGCCCCTCCCCTCCCCTGCCCCTCCCCTGCCCCTCCCCTCCCCTGCCACTCCCCTGCCCCTCCCCTCCCCTCCCTGCCCCTCCCCTCCCCTGCCCCTCCCCTGCCCTGCCCCTCCCCTCCCCTCCCCTCCCCTGCCCCTCCCCTCCCCTCCCCTGCCCCTCCCCTGCCCCTCCCCTCCCCTGCCCCTCCCCTCCCCTGCCCCTCCCCTGCCCTGCCCCTCCCCTCCCCTCCCCTCCCCTGCCCTGCCCCTCCCCTCCCCTCCCTGCCCCTCCCCTGCCCTGCCCCTCCCCTGTCCCTCCCCTCCCCTGCCCCTCCCCTGCCCTGCCCCTCCCCTCCCCTGCCCCTCCCCTCCCCTCCCCTGCCCCTCCCCTCCCCTCCCCTGCCCCTCCCCTCCCCTCCCCTCCCCTCCCCTGCCCCTCCCCTCCCCTGCCCTGCAGCCTCCCCTGCCCCTCCCCTGCCCCTCCCCTCCCCTCCCCTGCCCCTCCCCTCCCCTCCCCTGCCCCTCCCCTCCCTGCCCCTCCCCTGCCCTCCCTGCCCCTCCCCTCCCCTCCCCTGCCCCTCCCCTCCCCTCCGCTGCCCCTCCCCTCCCTGCCCCTCCCCTGCCCTCCCTGCCCCTCCCCTCCCCTCCCCTGCCCCTCCCCTCCCCTCCCCTGCCCCTCCCCTGCCCTGCAGCCTCCCCTGCCCCTCCCCTGCCCCTCCCCTCCCCTCCCCTGCCCCTCCCCTGCCCCTCCCCTCCCCTCCCCTGCCCCTCCCCTGCCCCTCCCCTCCCCTCCCTGTCCCTCCCCTCCCCTGCCCCTCCCCTCCCCTGCCCCTCCCCTCCCCTGCCCCTCCCCTGCCCCTCCCCTCCCCTGCCCCTCCCCTGCCCCTCCCCTCCCCTCCCTGCCCCTCCCCTCCCCTGCCCTGCCCTGCCCTGCCCCTCCCCTCCCCTCCCCTGCCCCTCCCCTCCCCTCCCCTGCCCCTCCCCTCCCTGCCCCTCCCCTCCCCTCCCTGCCCCTCCCCTCCCTGCCCCTCCCCTCCCCTGCCCCTCCCCTCCCCTCCCTGCCCCTCCCCTCCCCTGTCCCTCCCCTCCCCTCCCCCTGCCCCTCCCCTGCCCCTCCCCTCCCCTCCCTTCCCCTCCCCTCCCCTCCCTGCCCCTCCCCTCCCTGCCCCTCCCCTCCCCTGCCCCTCCCCTCCCCTCCCTGCCCCTCCCCTCCCCTCCCCTCCCCTGCCCCTCCCCTCCCCTCCCCTCCCCTCCCCTGCCCCTCCCCTCCCCTGCCCTGCAGCCTCCCCTCCTCCCACGGCTGAGCCTGCTGGCCCTCTCTTTGTCCCTCTTCTTCAGAAATGCCCTCCGCTGCTCGGATGGGCACATGGGAAACCATGGAGTGTAGTGAGCACATTGAAACCGCTGCCTGCCTCATTGTTTGGTTTCTTGCCCGTCCGTCTGTCCGTCCGTCCACCATCCCATCGCTGCTCCCCGGGAGTGCGGGTCCGTCAGCGGGCTCTGCGGGGCTGGGATGACCTCAGGGCCGGAGGCTGCAGCTCGGGGGCCCTGGGCCCCGCGTCTGCCCCGCCTCTGGCCAGGCCAGAGCCCACGCAGGGCGTCGAGAGCATGGGGGCGCCTCCCGGGATCCCCCGAAACCACAGGCCCCTGGAGCGCCATGCAGGGCTGGAGCTCAGCCTCCTGGCTCCGGGTCCCAGGACCTGCCTGTCCTCCAACAAATGCCCCGGGGAACAAAGGGACACACTCAGGGCCGGCAGCCCAGCACCGGGGATCACAGGCCTGCCTTCCTCCCCCTCCCGTGATTTTCAACCAGGACCCCGCTGGGGACCACGAGGGACGCTGCCTTGGCTTACTTGGGGGGGGGTGCTATCCAAGGCAGCCCCCCCATGGCAGAGAGCAAGGGTCATTTTAGTTTGTGCGGGGCTGGGGTTCGAACCCAGGGAGGCTTCCTGCCCCTGAGCTCCACCCCAGCCTGGGAAAGACCCAGCCAGAATCACGTTGGCCAAGTCTGCGGAGAGCTGGGGACCCCGGTCCTACCAGGGCACGCTGCGGGGGAGGGGGGGAGGGTTCTTGGGGGTCCTTGCTCCCCAACTGGCCCCCAGGTGAGAGAGGTACTGGATCATGAAGTTTATAGGCTTTATATCTGAAAATATGTTTCTAATACAAAGCACAAAAATGACACATTATATATATATATGAATGTGCGTGTGTGTGTGTGTGCATGTGTGTGCGTGCGTGTGTGTGTGCGTGTGTGTGTACGTGTGTGTACGTGTGTGTGTGTGTGTGTGTGTGTGTGTGTGTGTGTGTGTGTGTGTTGGAAGGAAAGAAAAGCGGCCACAAGGAGTCCCACCGTCCGTGCTGCGCTCACCTCTGCCGGCTTCTAGAATCTTCTCTGCGGGTGTCTACTTGCAGGATGACTGAACCACGGATCATGAATTTTAACAAAAAGACCATTTTTCTCTAATTGAAAAGTCAGACTCTTTTCTCCCCCTTTTGTTTTGTTTTTAAGACAGTAGGGTAAGTCCTTTGGCGGGGGCCTGGGACACAGAAATAGAACAACCTGGAATTCAGTTTCTTCCCTGTAGTCCTGCCATTTAAAAAAATAAATTCCACTGTTACTTTGTGTCTTTTAATGTACTTTCTTCAGATTCTCAGAGTTTTAAGAATGCTTACCTGTGAATAAAGGAAAGAGAACTAGGCCTTCCTTCTCTCCTTCCTTCCTTCCTTCCTTCCTTCCTTCCTTCCTTCCTTCCTTCCTTCCTTCCTTCCTTCCTTCTCTCCTTCCTTCCTTCCTTCCCATCTTTCTTTCTTTTCTTTTCTTTCTTTCTTTTTTTTTTTTGTTGGTCGTGGGCCCTGAACTCTGGGCCTGGGCGCTGTCCCTCAGCTCTTCAGCTCAAGGCTAGCGCTCTACCACTTGAGCCACAGCACCACTTCTGGCTTTTTCCGCTTATGTGGTGCTGAGCAATCGAACCCAGGGCCTCATGCATGCGAGGCAAGCGCTCTATCACTGAGCCACCTTCCCAGCCCCCTATCTTTCTTTCTGTACCAGCACTTCAGGTAATCCTAAGAAAACCATTTCCTATTGACATTTAAGGACATAAAGTCGCTTTTTTGCCTGTAAATGCTGAACTTTACATACCCAGAGCTGACAACCATTTAAAACTTACATCTGAGGTTTCTACACAAAATGTAAGGGACAGAAAAAAGGTTGTTTATTAAAATGCTATTCACGACTTTTATAGATTGCACACCCTATAAAATGAATTCTCATTGTTTACCTAAGCATGTGTCAGAGAACCCCCAAACCGAGCAGCACATTCTCTTAAACCTTCCTTTTCCCCACCAGAAGCAGTAGTTTCCTGTTTTCATCGGCTGGGCTTTTCTTGAATGTGGATGATCAGCGTTGAAGGCTCTTGGTCAGTGACGAGGCTTTTCCCCCGGGAACAGTGCACACGGAGTGGCCCTCCCCTCGCCAGCCCAGAATAAGCTAACGCAAAGGTCAGACATGCGCTCCTAGTCATTGCTTTTCCTGGGAGCTGCTGTTCAGGCCCTTTGACTGTTTTTGTTCCCCTTTTTATTGTGTTGTGTTGTGATGTGTGTGTGTGTGTGTGTTTAATTATCCTGAAGTAGTGTCCAAAAGAAGTTTCAATCCAGCATGTCAGTTTGTGGGTCTAAGGTATCCTGGCCAAGGTCTCTTCTT